>NC_056731.1:883531954-883534454 GCF_019279795.1 Protopterus annectens
TTGGGGTCGCTGTTGTGTTGAAAGGTGAAATTCTTCATCTTTCTAGCAGTCGCCTGAAGGTTTTGGGGCAAAAGTGACTGGTATTTGGAGCAGTTTATAATTCCCTTCACCTTGACTAAAGCCCCAGTTCCAGCTGAAGAAAAGCAACCAAAAAGCATGATACTGCCACCAACATGTTTCATCATGGGGATGGTGTTCTTTTGGTGATGCGAAGTGTTGCTTTTGTCCCTAACGTACCTTTTGGAATTGTGGCCAAAAATTCAAACTCACTAACCAGGTGTCAACTAGATACAATGCATGCACCAAGAAAGAACCTGGGCTCATGCAATCATGCAATTATTCAAACGACAATAAAAACAAATAACATCACTTTTTCCAAGGGGAAAAACCTCCCTGCACTCTCAATGTGGAAAGTAGAGCCTCTCCCACTCCCCCTGCTAATTATATTGTATACTACATTTGAGAATGCATAATCCCCAGGGAAAGGGAATATTCTCCTAGCCAGGGATTGTCGATTTCACATATCTGCCAGCCATCTGTTTAGCTGACCAAATGAAGTCAATTAAACAGATGTCCAAAGAAAAATTAGACCAAATGCAGGACTGCCACACACACACACACACACACACACACATTATATATATATATATATATATATATATATATATATATATATATATATATATATATATATATATATATAAAATACATGCATAGTAAAAAAAAATATTGATACAGGGTAAGCATTCTCTGTAATTCTGTGCAAGGTGTTTTGGCACTTTTAAATTGGAAACAAACTATGCACTCTGCTGAAATTCTGTAACTTCTTGATTATTTTAAAATTCAAAACAAATTGTGCACTGTGTGCTGAGATTCTGTTTTCTCCAGAGATAGTCTAATAATTTTCAGTATGTTTTTTAATAATTATATTTTAGTTTTTATAACAGCAAATGCCTTAACTTATCAGATATAAAAATTACTGGCAGGATGCGGTGCAAGGTTCAACATGGAGTTGAGTTTACTGCTGTCAATTAAAGTGAATATATACCAAGCCTCTTCTAACTTTTTGAGTGTTGTTTGACAGCTTAGTGTATCTACTTTCTCTGTGCACACTTATTTTCAAGGCAATTCAGTAACATTACCACCACCTTTGCTGCAGGATCAAGTCCTGCAAGTCCAGCTTTGACACCACTTGATGTCATAATGCTTTATGGAACTATTGTACATATGTAAAATATGCCATGTACCTCAAAAGAAGGGTTGGGCCCGTCTTCCCACAACTACGTTTTATTTTGTTTATAAACACTGCTTTAGGTACTGTTTAAAGTCAGAAGCCATTTTATATTTACACACGTAATAATCACTCCAGGATGTGGAGCTATGCTGAACTTACCACATTTCCTGGGTGGTTGGAGAATGTGGTATGAATTACTTAAATGGCACGAATCACCACAGATTACTGTTTACCTACCACACAAATGAAAATGAATTTCACTCAATAAAACATGCCACTCAGCATTTCAAGAGACCTAAAGTGAAAATGACGTATTTCCTTAACAGTCCTTCCATTAGCAAGCCATATTTATGTTACATAGTATCCTGCATCAGGAACTGCTGCACCCAAACCAAAGCAGAGACCAGTAAAGCAGTTTAATCAACATTTACAAACTATGTGTCATACTAAGTTAGTACTGGCAAAGAAGTGCACAATCTAATGTATTGATCAAAATGTCATTGCCTAAACTCTGTAAAATCGTAAATACCAAACTAAATGCACTGTCCATGCCAAAAAAAAAAAGGATGGGCTTCTAGTGACTTGGTAACAAGGGATGTTACAGCAGAGCTCAGGTGTTTTGGGAAGGGCAGTACAATCCCATTTAGGGAAAAGTTTGGATATATACATGGAGTGTACTATGGAGTACACAGCTCTGTCCAATGTCTGCTGTGAAAGAGGATTTTCTCAGATTTGGCTGGATAAGGACTCAAACTCTACAAAGAATGTACAGCAGAAGTAGGGAAATATGCAGATATGAAACTACACACAAACACACTCTGCTGAGCACTTTCCTTTTAGGTGCATAAACCTACTTCAGTTAGACTGTATCTGCTAAAGCACAGCTATTTGATAGTGTAGTTTAGTCACATTTGTTTACATACTGCATGTTGTGGCAATGGTTAGGTTTGCATTTTACTACGCAGTACTTAATTTGAAATTATGGAACCTCACAGGAAAAAGCAAAACAGGCTTTACTACCGTATGTATAAGTGGTTACTCTTTGTTCAAGCTGCAGTGATCTTGAGTAAGAATAATAAAGTAAGGGAGGTGTTCATTCCACATTTGGTGATATAGGGGAGACTTTATGACACAAAGGAAAGGATCCAATCCTGGTGGGCATTGAGGAGTTTATCCTGAGGAGGCTGTAAAGATGACAGAAGCTAGATCTGCCAATCACACATACAACTGGTCTCTTAATGTCAGCATAGTGTTAAATGCCATTCA
>NC_056731.1:883539454-883694454 GCF_019279795.1 Protopterus annectens
AGCTAAAATTCACACCATCTGGAAAATATCCTATGTAATCCCACTTCACAAAGGAGGCAGCTCTACTGAATTCTCCAATTACAGGCTAATAGCTATACTCTGTCCACTTGCAAAGATTATGGAAAAATGTACTCATAGACAACTCATGCATCACCTAATCCAGAATCACCTTATGGCAGACACTCAGCATGGCTTCAGTCCTCATCACAGCACTACTTCAGCCCTCCTAGCCTTTACCAACACTATAAACCATAATCGCAATAATAATTATATATCCTCAGCCCTCTTCTTGGATCTTTCCACGGCATTAGATATGGTAGATCACCAACTTTTAATCCACACCCTGCAAACATTCTGTCTAGATACTTGAGCCCTTCAATGGTTTCAATCCTACCTGAATGGTCGACAGCAGGCTGTCCTCTGGCAGAACAAACTCTCTAACCTTCTACTTAACACCCTTGGAGTACCACAAGGCTCTATACTAGGGCCCTTGCTGTTCTCCATCTTCATTAACGACCTTTATACTGTCATCCCAAAAGTCACCTGTATCCAATATGCTGATGACTCTACTCTGATGTGCTCGGCCACATCTCCAATAGAGTTATGGTCAGCTACCCAGACCACATTTAATACAATAGAAAACTGGCTTTCTGAATGTTGTCTGATCCTAAATCCAAAAAAAACTAAAATGCTGTTATTTTCATCAGTGCGTAGGTCTACCACTTTCATCTTTGCCATAAATTCAAATGATGGCATATTAATCTCCCCTGACCCCTCTACAAAACTATTAGGTGTCATCATAGATAATAATCTAAAATTCGACCTACATGTTAACCAAACTATCAAAACCATCAATAAAAAACTAGGGTCACTTTACAGAATAAAAGCCTTCCTAACCCCTCCAGCTAAAATTGCCATAGTTCGCTCTGACCTTCTTTCAGCCCTTCTGCATGCATCCCCTCTACTCTTAAATTTAAACAAGACTGTCCTTAACAAACTCTCAATTTGCTACAACCACATTGCCAGGTTTGCCACTGGGCTGCCTTTTAGGACACATCATTGCATCAATCTAAATCATCTTGGGTGGCTTGAACTACCCAGCCTAATCCAGTATAACCAACTGATTAAGGCCTATAAAATCCTCTATAATCTGGACAATACTCCTGCACTTAAAAATATTATCACCTCCTATAACAATCCTAGACTGCTTCGTTCCTCTAACAAACTACTAATTCAGACAAGCAAAATTAATGACACAGCTGGTGACTCTTTGCAAACTCTGTAAGTAGATCCTGGAACTCTCTTCCAGCTGATATTACCTTACTTTCCACCTTAGGTCAATTTAAAACTAGACTCAAACAACATTTGTCATTTAACTGGCTATGCCAATGTATCAAGCCTGGCTAACTCTCTCTAGAACGTGTATAAATCTGTTAACCAACTTACTGTGTAATTTAATTTAATCTTGATTTACGCTCGGGATTAACTCTAACCTGTGGAACTTGTTTAACTTGCTTACTTATGAAATCTCTGTAAATAGTCTGTTTGTAATATGTAATGCTGGTATTATGTAATGCTGTATCTGCTTACCCTTGGAGCTTTTCTCCCAGGGCCTCTGCTGAAAATGGACATGCATCCAGTCGGACTATCCCGGTCAACAAATTTAAAATAAAATAAATAAACTTAATTGAATTCACTAATTTGATCTATATGTATAAATCATGGAAGTAATTCATGTGTATGAACTGCTGTTTTGTTGCATGGTCAATATTGTGGCTGAAAATAGTCCTCAGACCAGCCAATTTCCAAGTTATCAAACAATACATAATGCAATCCGACATCTGCAAAAACTGCAGATATAGTCCTAAAATTGTGTTTGGGAGACTCCCTTATTTGTTTAGGAGGGAAATTGTGGTTCTCTTCAGTGTGTGCACAAGTCAAGTTTAACCCTGAAATCACAACATTTTTCTTTACATCAGAATGCTTTACAGAGGTAACCATCCAGATGAAGTCTACAGGCTGACCCTCCTTCCCAGGGTCCTCAAGTCTCTTAGACTTTTAAATAAAGTACTGCATCAGCCAGTACCACCAGGGAGAAGATGGAAACAGGGACGTCGGGAGGCATACGCACTGTACTGATTTCAGTACAACTTATTTAGAAGGGGGGTAAGCTTTTTATTTTTTCACTTTTTTTTTAAATTTTTCGCGCTTTAGCTGTGCTATGACGTCAGCTCATCAGGACTACCAGCCAGTTGGATTGGAGCTCGCAGCGCACGTATTTCTGGCTGGTTCAAATGCTTTTGCGAGCGGGAACAAACCAGCTGGATTTACTTTTGCTCAGAAGGGTTCATTTATTTCGATAAGGCTTTATGTTATTTAGGTCTCGCTTCATTTTCAGCAAGGATGTTATTTTCGGCAAGGATTTTATTTAGAAGGTCTCGCAGCAATGCTCGAACAGAGGGTTGGTGAGTAAGCTGAAATAATGTTATGTTCAGAAAGGGTGTGTATGTGTGTGTGTATGTATGTATGTATGTATGTATGTATGTGTGTGTGTGTATGTATGTATGTATGTGTGTGTGTTTGTTATGATTGAGTTATGTTTCACAATTAAAAAAAAATGATGAAATGTAAGTCATAGTAAAGTGATCATTTAGGTAATATAAAGCTAAAAGGCCATATTACAACACTTGCACAGCAATAGAATATAAATTGGTTAGTAGACTAAAGCATGAGGTTACAAGATGGGGGACAGCAGACCAAAAGAGATGGATTACCTGCAGTCATGTGGACTCCTGCTGTGGTACCTGAAGGACAGCAGAGAGACTGAAGTGGGAGCTGATAGGGATCATATGGGAAATGAGATGTGGATTGTGGGTGGTAATGAGAGAGACAATAATTAGGACGTCATCTTGGACAAAGAAATTAGAAGTGGAGCAAGATGGAGTGTAGGAGGGGTATGGAGTGGGAAGGGGGTAGCAGAAGGTAAAGGGGCAAGTATAAACAAGCCAAAATGATCACGAGGAGGAACAGGTAGAGAAGGCAAGGCAGGAACTGAAACACTGGGTGTAGGTAATGGATAGGTAAAGAATGGTTGGCAGAAACCAACAGAGAGGAAGACACGGGGAGAATGGAACATAAAAGTGGTGCCATTACTAGAACACAGAAACAGATGAACAAGCAGATGAAGGAGAGTTGAAGCACGGGACTAAAAAGTAACATAAGGAGAAGAAGATTAGAAATAATTAGGAGTGCACATCAGTAAGAAAAGCTTCAAAAATGACAAAGAAAGCATGAAAATGTGGTCAGTAAAACACAAGGAAGGAAGTAACTGGCAGAGACAGTTAAAGGCTGCGGGTACGAAATGTAATGACACAGGGCAGCAAGTGTGACTGGAATGAAGAGACAATGTAGGGACCAGGGAGATGGGAATGAAGAGACAATGTGGGGACCAGGAAGATGGTTTATGTGACTGAAGAGTCACTCATAAAAGTGACTATGAGTCTTGGAAAGGATAAAGAAGAGACCATACTACACAGAAACTGGTCTTTAAGCATACACTTAGTAAGCCTGGGTGGACAAGGTGACCAGGCTGACTACCAAGAGGGAGGATGAATGGTGACTATGGAACCAATGACCTGTCACTGTATACAGCTAAGATGGCAGTAAACAGAGACAGAAAGCTGACAGAGAGAAGATAGGATAGGATTTGAAAGCAACATTCTCAGAAATATTACATGTGACAGCAGCCAGTATTCTAAGAAAGAAGAGAATTACAAAGTATAATAACTAACTGTTATATGACAGTGAACAAGCAAAAAGGGCTTAGGAAAGGTAGGGAGATGAGGATAAAAGAGTAAACAGACCAACTCTGTGTCAGGGAGAGCCTCCATCTTAACCCAGAATAGACAGTATTGTTCAAAGTTGGGATGGAACGGTAAACCTTCCTAATCATACCTTTAAACTAAGGGGAAAAAGAGGATGATGTAGCTTGGAAGTAGAAAAGAGAGACAGGTTCACAGGGACTATGCAGATGGAAAAACACCCACAGAATACAATGTAGACGTAGAAAGCAGCATGTACGAGACAGAGCAAGACCATGTATTAAGTATTAGTATTCAAAGCAAGGGGGCAGGGACAGAAGATGAGGAGTTGTAAGCAATGATGTAGAAGGGGGCTTATTTCTGTTATCAGAGAAACAAAGGCCAGTTGTAAGAGGAGTTAGACATGGAGATAGCATGATGCAATCAATTGGCTCAGTATTCTTTATGCAAATGCTATGAATGAGAGTGCTACTTGCTGGAACCACTTTGTGTGACAGCGATGCATTCACTTTTCATCATTGCTGTGCAGCCCTGGAGTAGGTATATTTATAATGGGGGTATGGGGGTTGCAGATATTTTATTTGGCATTGCCTGCATTCTCTTAAATGGTAGTCAACCAACATTAACCCAAAGTAGCAGGGTGTACATTATTTAGGAATTAGAGAAATGGGAGGGATGGAGAGGTAGGGGGAAGCTACCTAAGGGCACATACAAGGTCAGAGAAGTGGAGGAACACTGAGCCATGAAAATTTCCTTAAAGCATGTGTGTGTGTGTGTGTGTGTGTGTGTGTGTGTGTGTGTGTGTGTGTGTGTGTGTGTGTGTGTGTGTGTGTGTATGTATGTATATGTGTGTTGGCATCACATGTAATTCCAGATAAAGTGCCAGCCTTGTCGTACACATTGAGATGGGAAGAATACAGCAACCTTTCCTATACGTGATCCTTGTCTAAGCCTAAACAATGATGTGTCTGTAAATAGTTGCATGGTTGGTCAAATTAGGACTCTGCAAACTTTTCTTAATGAGAATTTTCTGCTGGAAAAGTCTTTTCACTGTATGAACAGAGCAGGTACACAACAACCACTGCAAACACCAACCAGCTACGTTTTTAAATGCTGGCAGTTTTGAATTTGTTAGAGTTCAGCCAGAAAGTTTAACATTATACTCTAGTATTTTTTTCAGGCAGTGAACAGTATATTTAGTGTATAGACTGCTGTGATATAGGCTTCATTTATTTCTAACAGTTGTGAGCTATGGTGAGAACTGAAGTTGTATTCCCCAGTTGTGGTGGGAAGTGAGAATTGAAGTTGTATTCCCCCATTATTATTTTTGTTGTTTGTCCAGGTTTTTGTGCTAAGAGGTTGAGAGCTATCCAATAGCCATTAAGTTTCAGTCTTCCTGTTTTGCAATCTGCTGATTTAGACTGTAGTGCATATGGTTCTGGGTTCAAGACATGCATGGTGGTAACACAGCATTTTATTCTAGCAACTTTCCAAAATTATACAAGCAATGTTTAAAATGTGTCCCTGGTTTTTGGGCTTTTGCCCCCCCCCCCCCCCAATCAATGTTGGCTTTTTCCAGATTTCTTGTGCTGCAAAGTTCAGAGATACAGCTGAGTGTCGAGTACATTTTACAAGGAGCTGAGAGCTGCAGGGGAGATAAAGTTTAGTGCTGCTTATGCTCAGCCTGCTTATATTCTTAATAGCACAACAGTTAGTGCACTTGCTTTTGATACAGAAGGCTGTGGGTTCTTCTCCTACAGTAGGTAGTTGCATTGCTGATACTGTACTGTGTTGTAAAGGGGGGTGGATGCTGTAGTCCTTTTTGGCGAAGATATCTAGTAGTAACTATGAACCTGTTATCAGTTTGCCATCCATTCCCTATTGCAATATTACTAGCGTATCACTTTGTTTAATGCAACATAGGCAAGGGCAACAGGCACTTTATTTGTAGATGAAACAATGAAATATAAAGTTGTTTGCTAGCAGCAACCACTTCATTAGTTACAGATTTCTTTAATGTGGAATTGTGTAGATGGTTTTTATTAGTTCAGAGATTGTACATATTTACTGATACTGGTGGACTGTAGAAGTTTGAGTAGACTTTTATGATGGAAATGTTCTGAACTGGGCTGTTTTGTCATTATTGGTGCATGCATTTTTTTTCATTCTTTACTGGAAAAATGTTCAAAACAATAAATTTAAAATGCTCTCTAACAACTATACTGTATTGTACAAGGAATATAATAAATTTAAAATGTTCTCTAACAACTATACTGCATTGTACAAGGAATATAATTTAATACAATCAGGAAGGTGTATCAAAGAGCACGTGTATGTTCCATGTGCAAGGGGCCTATCTTTTGAAAACAGCACAAGGGGCCTATGATTTGAAAACAGCACAAACTTAAGCTTTATCTGCCACTGGCGAAATGTATTTTCTTTGAATGTGGGTTTCAATGCTGTTTCAATGAATGTGAGTTTCAAGGGCAGAGAAGTTTTAATGCTAAGTCTAGTTTCATTGTGAGACTGCATTGCTTTGTTTAGCAGATATTTATTGGTGTTCGTGCTGTAAAATGCAAAATAAAACTTTTCTAGCAAATCATTTATGAATGAAGTCACTAAATAATGACAGACATTAAGCTTCAGAAAAATGCATGCTAAAGCAAGACCTGTTATTCTATCAACTGTCTATTTTTAGTACTGTTTGTATGTTCCCCCAATATATTTGGCCTTGTCCAGATTTCCTGCATTAAGAGGTTGAGAGGTACGTGCAAATAAATCGCTTTATAGAATTAGAAATATCCAAACCTCTCAAATGTTCCCAATTTTGGCTCAAAATGTTGCTCCCGCCTAATAATCCCTCCACAAAAATAGCAATTTTGGAAGAAAATGTGGAGGCTTTACAATTATAAATAACTAATGATCAGAGTTATACATTACTTTTATTTCAGAAATGCATGTAGATTCTCCAATTTTGTCAGCTGCTCAAATTAACAGTGCTCATATTAAAATGGTTTCCCTTCTTTGACAGGTTCCCAGCTGTATTGTCTGGCAATTTTATATTTTTGCATCGCATTTTTGGTCCGTTTTTCATAAAATTGCAGTTTTCTGGCAAATTAGTGGCAAATCATTAAAGACCGAAGTTAGAAAATAATGGCAGACATTTGAGTTTCAGATTTCATACCTTTCAGAAAATTCATACTAATGCAAGACCTACTACTTATTCTATTATCTTTCTAAATTTATAAGGGCAATATTTAAAAAAAAGTCTTTATTTTTGGGTCTTTGCCTCAGTTTATTTTTGGATTTGTTGCTTTAAAAGGTTGAGAGGTGTGTGTGTGGTAGGTAGCATACCTCTCAACTGTCCGAATTTTGCAGAATGTCCAGATTTTTGCCCCATATTTTTTGTCTGTTCCTCATAAATTTTGTGATTTTCTAGAAAATCATTGAAGGCTAAAGTTGCTAAATAATGACACATTTGAGTTTTAGACTTCATGTCCTTTAGAAAAATTCATACTAGCGCAAATCCTGTTATTCTAGCAACTTTCCAACTTCACGAGAGCATTATTTAATATCTGTCCCTGTTTATTTTAGGCTTTGTCCATATTTCTTGCACTAAGGTAGGTGGGGTGTGTGTGTGAATGAAACACTCTAGTTAGGGGTAGCAGGTGGTTAGTAATTTACTCGAGCTCAAAACCTGTACCTTAGTTACAGAAAACAAAAGCATAAAGTCTCTACCCCAACTACCATGCTGCATTTTTCAAAGAACTGACTTTCTGGTTCATTTTCAATTCAAGGAACCGAGTTTGAGTGAATTTATATTATATTACTGAAGAGGCATTACAGTGAATGCCTCTTCATCGATACTAAAAGAGCGAACTGTGAATTACGAGAATGGCCGTAGCTTGGCTGGGGAGGGGGGTAGCAGTTTGAGAGCTGTGAGTACAAATTTGAAAATCCTAGCTACATCCCTGGATGGAAACTAAAGCAGCACAGATCCCAAGCAGGGTAGGAATTCAGTGCTGCACAGAAATCTCCTGATGCCAGAGCACAAAGGAGTGAGAGATTAGGGAGTCTACAGTCACTGTAAGGCAAGCAGGCAGATGGCAAAGCACATGCCCAAAAGTCACACTTTTCCATAAACTAAGGCAGTCAGTGACATTTTCCAACAGTCAAACGGTAGGAAACAGTCTGCCGAATGAATGAATGAATGAATGAATGAATGAATAAATGAATGAATGAATGACAGCATAACCGTAGACAGGCTCTATGCCCAGATCACAGTCTTCAGTTTTTAAGTTTTGTGTAATGATCTTGAGGTGGGAAAATGCATTTATAAAACAAGTGCACAAAAAACACTGAAAAGGCAGGCTTATGTGTGCAACAACTGTCTCCATTTGTGGAATCTATAAAATCAAGACAAAAAAAGGTATAAAGACACTTTTTGCAGTAGGTCCAAAGAAACATTGCACTGACCAAAATGGTAGACCAGGAGGTTGTATGACTAAACTATAGCACAAAACCAGGGCCATAAAGCAATAGTTCACAACAAAAAGACTTTTGGAGCCACTTATTTTGTGAAGTGTCTAAAACAATGTGATGGGGCACAAACAGTAACTTCAACAGGGCAAAAAAAGGGGAACTTCAGGTAACAGTGCATTAACAATGCTAAATTATCAAGGGGACTTTCTAATCAACAAATATTCCAGTAATCTGTATATTGTGAATGTATGCATAACAAGATTCAGTTAATACAAATTATAATAAATAGACAATGAAGTTACATATATTAGGAACAGTATATAATTATTTAAAATAAACTTAATACTGGTTAAAATGTGATATCTGACATACAGTAAGGTGATACAGGGAATACAAAAATAATTTTCATTTGGTAGTGTGAGAAAGCAAACAGTATGATGCTGTCCGGTTCGATTCTCAGCTAGAGCGTCTTCTGCGTGGAGACATGCGTGAATGTGCGTACCTCGTTGAAGGTTGTGCATCAGGCCTGGCAAGCCGGTACGTAAAAATCAACTGCCAATCATTAACGGACCAGAGTTCCGCTGTGGCGACCCCTAACCGGGAAAAGCCGAAAGAAACAAAGAGTGTGAGAAAGCAAATTAATGGTAACATACAGTAATGCTGGCACTACAGATGGGAACATGTCAATGTTCAAATTCTGGATCATGTAAACAGTGTGAACTCTTGTGAACTGATAACTAGTATGAAACGAAACAATTAGCATGCTACTGACCATGACCTTGTGTAAAACAATGCTATACAATCTGCAAATTGCGCAGCAAACTGTAAGAGAACAGCATCTGAGATAGGAGAGACTGCACTACAGAACAAAGGGCCCAAATTATGAGTTGGTGTTTCTTCTGGCAAGCAAACTCCATGAAGATTTGTCATATATTTAACCTTCATAAAGGCAAGACTATCCTTATTTTATGAAGGGGGTAGACATTAATGTCCATAGTTCCTGGCTAGCTAATCAGTTTCACCTACTGATTCAGGTTTCACAGTAATTTGTGAGATCCTATAACGTAGGAACTGAAGTATTTAAACAACGTGCCTGCCTGTTTGTTACTATTTGAGGTCAGTGGAGGACAGCATGTGCAGGCTAGCTTCACAAATATATGCAGGTTTAAGGAGCTATCACTTGAGATTTGCTGACATTTTGTACTTCTTTTTCTTACGGTTCAGTTCAGTCATTACAGAAAAGTGCAGCTGTGCAAACTAACTGTGCAGGGTTTCAAAACAGAGTGGCTGCATAACATGAAAATTACTCATTTACTACCAAATGCAGAAAACAATTTTTATATTCCTAGAACTATGACAGCTAAAGGAAAAAAATCTGCCAACACTCAAAAATGTAATACAGGGTGGATATCTCAAGCTTTATGTCAACTCCAACATACTCATCAAAAACGAAAGTCAAAAGCTGTGCGAGATGGTTCCCTATCATAAGTGCAAGACCCAATAATGCAACCCCCAAAACCTAACTCAACTACCCAGTAAATAAATACATACATACATTTTGCAATACTTTTAAAATTGTTTATATCCCCCTTACATGGGGGGTATAACCCCCACTACTTCTACTTACTAACTTTGAGATCTGAGAATTAGTATACATTCACCATAACTGAACTTATACTGTTCATTAGTCTGAGAATCACACTTATGG
This sequence comes from Protopterus annectens, assembly GCF_019279795.1. Classification (NCBI taxonomy): domain Eukaryota; kingdom Metazoa; phylum Chordata; order Ceratodontiformes; family Protopteridae; genus Protopterus; species Protopterus annectens. The sequence goes on from NC_056731.1 coordinate 883,549,466, forward strand.
TCCCTGAACTTTTAACAGGCAACCATGAGAGGTACAAATTAGTTGTGAAGTTACATGCAAATACATCAATACTTTTATACTGAAGATGTATAAAACAGTCCATTAAAAGCCTCTAATATGCCTCAAAATCCTTAAGACTAACATCTTTGCTGACTCCTATACATACGGGATTAAGAAATGGTTTGCTACATATACAGATGCTCATAAACGTCACAATGAGTACTAAGTATGCATAACTTGGGATTTAAGACAAAAATCAAGCCAGGTACACAGCTCCATAATTAGGAAGATGAACACAAATCTCACTGACCTTTGTAAGGAGGAGACAATAATCTGAATTTCATCTAAAATAAAATATAGGACAACTAGGCTATAAGACAGGTATATTAATGTTGGTATAAATCATGAGAGGTCATCTACCCTTTTGAATTTGCAATAGCACACGGTGGAACTTTCAAAAATCGTTTTAACTATGGGCAGAACTCACCTACCCCATGAAATTCCACCCTCACCTCATGTGGCACTGCAGTATTGAAATAAATTAAGAGCCTTTAATCATCAGTGGATAAGAAACTGGTTACACCAGGTATCAGCTGGCCCAGAGGGCGATGTGTTATACACCAGGCTACTACTTCTGATGGGCTTTAGCTCTCTCCCTTTTGAAATCAGATACTGCATAGGAGATTTTCCACTCCCACTTTGTCTTTTTGTCATTTCTAAATTCAAAACCCAATACAACTGACAAACAGTCATTAATAAGCACACACAGATGAAATCAGCATTATTAAATGCAATAAGCTTTAAAAGTAATTGTCAGCATTCAACAATTATGGTATGCTACTGAACAGGTGAGCTGTTCTCCTTACACACACACCTCCTGAAATGCGTCTGTGTTGCATGCATTTGCGGGTAAAGCTGTGATGCCTTTGTGGGTAGAAATAATTCCTGAGGCATCATGAGAGCAGCCTCTAGACTTCAGTGCTACAGTAACCCCCAGCATGAAGACAACAATGAGAAGATGTGTAAGGAAAGTAAGGAAACAGTATTTAGAACTTGGGTGGTCATGAGCAGCAATAAGGCGCCATGAAATATCACCTGCTTAGTATGCTGAGGAGCAGACAAAACAAACATGGAAAACTAGGACGTTATCAAAGACTGAAAATAGAAAGGAAAAATGGATGTACTGGCGAAGGAAGAGAGAGAGAGAGTGAGTGGAAAATACAGCAGCAATTCAGTATTATCAACACTGCCCCCTAAGCAATACAGTTACACAGGCACAATACAGCTCTGAAGCGCTCCAAAGATCTCTGTGTTTTATGAAAGCCAAGTGGCAGAATGAACAACTCCAGTCTTCCCCACAAATGCATCATCGAAATGCATGCTTTGATGATCCTAATGCAGTTCCAGCAAGTACAAAGCACCGAGTGCAGCATGCATGCATGCAGAAACACAGCTAGCTTTATTTTTGTTTTTATATTAAAAATAATCATTTTTGGTACACAAGAACATCCTGTTCAGGAGGCAGATAGGATAAGAAATCTGCATAGTGAGTCTGTACATAGTTCTTTCTGGTAAAAGTTTTCTTTCACATGGTCTTTAATTCAATAGCTGTCTAATACTATTATTATAACAAGTGAGTGTACGAGCTGACTATTGCTGATATTATAACAAGTGAGTAGTACCTGTTGACTGCTTCATTTAGTAACATCCTTTGTAATGTGCAAATGCTTTCCACACAAAGGATTATGACATGGCTAACAATACATTAACTCAGCTTCAGTCCTGCTGCAGAAAAGAGGAACATACCTACTAAGACATTTGCCCCTACTATAGAATACAGGTGTGTAATATAACTACCACACCTATCTAAATGCCACAGTGCTATGTTAATGATACTGCCTTGTCATTCCGTCTAGTGTTATATCTCCCACCTATTTATCAAGGACACACACAAGTCCCTTAGGAATGGAGAAGCATGAAAGTGTTTCTGTGCTCTGCTATCATGACAAACGGGATTCATAAATGTTTTTACTTTACTGGAAAAAAAAAACAGTGGCCAGGGTAAAAGTTTGCATGGTGATAAGGAATCTGGTTATGATGGCATTTCCACTAGCAGCAGCACTTTTGTATCATTGTGCAAGCAGTCACTGGGTTTCGCTGTCTGACTGAGCTACTGTGCTCTGAACATATACTAACATATGGTCCAAGACAGCTATGTATATAACTTATAACATTATATTACATGTACAGTGTTTGTAAGCCAATGCTGGTGCAAACCACTGTTACTCTCAGCACATAATCAGTGCTCTTGGGACATGTGGATTGCTGTTTGTTTTAAAACTCTATCTAATTAGTCTGCACTTGTAATGCAGTAAATGTTTACTAACCATTTATAGTCTATGCTGCATTTCAGACATATGTGAATAGAGGACATTGTTACTGCTACTCATTTATACATCTGCTGTGTACCTGTTTTCCACCTATACACAGCAGAGTATGTAGTTATTCTGGGGTTTGGGACACTTTTGTGAATCGAGAAGGGTTATGATATGCACGATAGCCAATAAGAGTTACAAACGTCATCTATGAATTCCACACAACAGTGCGCTGATGCAGCAGCAGGTCTGATGACTTGCATTACTAACCGGTACTAGCTTACCTTAACGGTTTAATACTGTGCTTCTAGCTCTACAGTTGCAAGCATTGGTTGATAACCTGTCTGTGTCATGTTCCAGGCAGGTCCCTGGTTACTGATGTGCATGGGGCTATTAATCTTGTAAATCTGAGTGAGTCTGCACCAAAAGACACACTAAAGGTAGTGTGTTTCTCTGCACTAATGTAGGTTTGTGTTTCCTTTATGCTGCATGCCTAGCATGGAGAAGAGTATATTTACGCTTCTTAACTACAAAGTCGCTTAATACTAGTACAAGTGGAAGGGAAAGAGAATAAATTATATGATATACAAGGGGAAGTCCAACAACAACTTGTGACTGCTTGTTTAAAGAGCTTGTAAAGCAGGGCAGTTCAGTTTATTTCAGTAGACTGCAGGAAGTATTTTTTCACTGAAATTTTCAAAGTTTACAACTCATTTATTTATTTTTAAGGATGCATTTCTCTGTAGACAGCTCATAACTATATCTCATCCAGATATCTGAGTGATGATATATACAGGGAAACCTGGCTTGCAAATCCTGGACTCCTACTAGAAAGGCAAATGAAAACTTTTATCACAGAATATTCTGAGCTCAAGTGATTGCTAAACAGGAATATACAACAAAGAAAATAATTTATTTTCTTTACAATTGGCAGTTTTAGTTATGGGTCACTGGAAACAGGTTAAATGTTACAGCCTAAGACACATTTTACTGTGATACTCAGTCTCAATGGCACGTATAAGACTGCTCATAATATTTTGAACTGCTTGAACAAAGGAACAAGTTTCAAGCTTGCCCATGTTCAAAGTCAATTAGTTCCATGACTTAATGCAGCTTTCTCATCAGAAAACTAAACTGTCTACATCCTACATATAAACCGCTAAAGGCAGAATTAGAAGCGTCTTGAACTGAAAAGTTTTTGAGGAGGAAGCTTGCACAACGTTGAAAGAAAAGAATGTTAACTCTTGACTACTAAAGGCAAACTTACCTCATGTTATGAGAAAAACATGCCCGATATAGAGTTTATACACTAAACAAGGTGAATCATACAAGCTTTTATGACTCCGTACACTGCTAAAACACAAATTATACCCTTTGCTGCTTCTTGTTGAAGTTTATTATGACTGAATAAAACCGCATTTTGGGTACCAACGCTGTGGGCAGACGGAATATGGTGAAATACTAATGGGTAAAGGAATGGGCTGGTATCATTTCGCAAATTAACTGTTTTGTTACCCTGGGAAAGGAAACCTTACACAAAGCATCAGTGGACAGTGAAGCCATCTCCTGCTTTTTGTGACGTTTGGCTGTTGTTATTTATTACTGAAGGTTGTTGCATCATCTGAAACTATACGGCTACGTGTAAGAATTGGGGTCTAACCTCAGCATGGAAACTTAACCATATATTCATTAAATTAAGAATATTTATATGGTAGTTCTTCTCAGTAAGCAGGTTCACTTCTAAATTTGTTTCCTTTATAACGCTGTATCTTTCTTTAATCAGGCAAACAAGTGAAGTACAGCTTACAGTAGGATTAATATTTGATGTTGTCAGGCAAAGACCTTAAAGCAGCAGTTGGTCCCACTGCTACTTGATCCAGTAAAGACAAAATGCTGGCTTGCAGACAGTCGCATCAGACCCAGACAAGCTTTACTACAGTTCTAGCAAACAAAACAGCAGAATGCATTCTATTTTTGTGCAGACTGTACTTGTGTGCCAACAGCACATAGATTTCATAGGGTACTGTTTAGTACTGGACTCTAATCCTAGCTTTAAATCTGCCTTTCAGTGGTAGCAGGTCTAAAGCAAGTCTCAGCTGTGCTGACTGGTATGAAATGCATCCAGTTTACATCACTGAGTAAATATCCATGAAGTCATGAGAACAACGGTGTATGTTACACAGTTACTGGGAAAAGTGTGATGGTACCACTGCTAAAGACTGATGCAGATCTCTAATGTCAGACATAACTATGACTGTATCCTGCATTTCAATAAACACTGAAAAATCACTCGGTGGCTAAAATAAAGAAAAGCACCTTTTATCCTAGAACACACCTGCTTCTTCATGTAGTTCTTGACTGGACTCTTTCAATCTGCACTTGCATGTGTCTATTGTCTTCAAACTCTCAGGTGTATATGGCCTACAGTTTATTTATTCAGGTGATGAAAGCAAAAGTGCTTTCTATAAAAAAAAAAAAAACTTACCACTTAATGACAAAAGCAATCAATCAACCAGTAACAATCAAGCTCATCTGGTCAATCAATTAATCAAAGGTCTAGTATCTGCTGTAAAAAGATATATGGTGTCTCACAGCCAATCTAGCTTGATAGGTTATATTAACCCCCCATCACTTCCATGTCCACTGGATTTCAATACAACTTTCAGTGAATTAAACATTTAAATACACTCGTGCTACAACACCTTCATTACTCTAGCACAATAACGCACATATCAGGGGACAAAACAAATCTGCAGCTCTCTTCATGATGGTCAACTTACTTACCCAGAACTCACATTCTGATAGATAACAGTACCAGATTTCATCTTTAATAACTCAAAAGACAGTGTGAACATACTGCTATCACGTGGTTTAAAACTATTCTTATGCCATTTTAAGCTCTGATGAATTAAATACAAAAGGCTTAACAATCAACCATTTGTTAATCCCAGACATCAGTCCATACACGTCACACAGTACACAAGCAGCAATTCAGTAATGTTTAATGCATGAACTGCAAAGTAATAAAATGGGAATGTAGTGATGAAAACGTATGTATCCACAGAGCATTCAGTAGCTGTCAGGTGATGATATGGGTTCCCTGGTCATTGAAGAATTACTACATGAATGGAGGTTACACTGACTTATCCATGATCCAGCAAAAGAGCTTCACTCTCTGACTCCAGATATTGCTACTTCCCCAGACATTGCTACTTCCCCAGATGTCATATGTCCCAGAGAAAAGTGATGAAAAGTGATGTTCTCACTGGCTCACATTGTAGGCAGGGGAAACTGACATACATCACCTGCTGGATAAATCATGACCTTCATCAGTTTTATAATCTTACTAGTTAGCAGGTAAAAAGCCTGAGATTAGAATGCTAGAGTGTCATCAGCTCTTGCACAGATCCAAATATGCACCTGAAAAAAGTATAACCAAAGAGAAAAAAGGGTGCATAATCATGACAGGATCACCTGTACCACATCTGTACATTGTTGTTCTTTCAAACAGTGCGTGACTTAATCTTTGGTTACTTATAGTACTTAAGGAATAGATATGCCAAGTCATAGCCCTTATTGTACTCCTGCGCCATGTTGTTGGTCCCAGGTTGTAGTAGGATATCTCACTTACCCAACCATAACCTTCAGATACAATGGCATAAAAACATAAAAGATGAAGAAAGAAAAAAGGAGAAAATGAACTAAAAAAGCAAAGCGCCACTAGTAAGTCACTAAAAGATTCCTGACAGGAGCTTGGCATTATGTGTGCAGGTGAGCATTTGCATATGTGGTGTGGTGTGTCAACAAGTCAAAAGTTGCAGTCTGAATGATGGAAAAAAAGACTGGCAGAGGTGTCCAGCAAGAAGAGTGAGTACAGGAATAGGTATCAAACTTTGTCCTCTTGTAAAACGATAAGGCACATAAATGTGACTGTATCAACATATGACAGACTCCACAGCAAAATGCAGTTGTTTAATAAAGTATATATAGAAAAAAGTAGTAGAAATGGCACACAGCCCATGTCCATCACAGATGTAGTCGGCTGCACTAAACTTTACCGGTGGAACAAGACAAAGGTACTGCACATGATGCACAAAATGAAACTATTTCCAGTTCTACCATTGTATTTTTATAATATTGTGGAATTATTCCAGTTTTCTAGACTTTAAAGCTGGTTTCAGAGGGACGCAGTCATTTAATATACAATTACAATCGTAGACTCTATATATATATATATATATATATATATATATATATATATATATATATAAGAATGGAACATAGATTTTAGTATCTGATTTTTATATATTATGATGTTTTTACTGTTTATATGTAACTAAGGTAATTAATTGTATGTGACAGGATTGGTTAGTTTGAATCTAATGCAATGCATATAAGTGTTACCAGCATGTTAATAATTTGTCTGATGAAGCCATGTTTATCACTGAAAAAGAGCTCACCTTCATTTATTAAAAGAGAAGATTTTATATTGTGTTTTTTTTCAGCTAATAATGTGAACTCATTCCAGCTACCTTCCACTTTGGGCTTCTATTTTTGATATTTTTTGACATTTTGCTTCATTTCTGGGTTTGTCTGAGTTTGTTGGGAAACATTTGCTACATTCATTAAAATGATAATCATATAGTACTGACAATCAACAAAAGTCTAGAAGTATTAGTAAAAACAGACATAACACTAGAAAGCTTAACAGACTATACAATATCATTAGAGATATCTGAAAATGAGGTTAAAAATACAAGCAGCAAGGCAGAAGATGTCAGGTAGATACAAATGTCACTAAAGGCTCAAGACAAGTGGTTAAGTATCACAAAAGAAAATGTTCCAACAAAGCAATCAGGAACAGGCAATTAATGCTGAAAGACTATAATGTCTGAAAATACTGTACTAAAAATATCTATACACACACACACACACACACACACACACACACACACACACACACACACACACACACACACACACACACACACACACACACACATATATATATATATATAGATTCACTTTAGAATCTTGAAATTCTGAAACATCAAATTTCTTATGATTGAGACCATATGACAGATGTTTCGGAATATCGAAATTCTGAAACAAATAAAAAAAAAAACAATTTAAATGTTTCTGTGGGGGGCAAGCCTCCCCCTGCACCCCCACTACTTAAAAATTCCAACTCCGAAATCTCACATTCCGCGCTGTATGCTGATCTCCATTCACAATGTCGGGATTCCGAAAATCTCGGCCATATGAAATTCGATCTTTCAGGATTTCGGCATTGTGAAGTGTTCCCATATATATATATATATATATATATATATATATATATATATATATGTGTGTGTGTGTGCGCGTACATACATACATGCATGCAAATAGCTCAAGCATGGGCAATAATACCCTTCTAGCCTGCCAATATACCAAAACACTTGTTCCAACAGTAAATGTCCAGGCTTTTTCTTTAAAATACCTACACTATAGTGCTTGCTTTAATAAAACTTGGTAGCATATTCCATGCATTAGCTACTCTCTCAGAGAAAAAAATAGTACACTTACCATTCATAAAGAGTCTTCTACATAGGTTGTCTGACGGTTTTCTACTACTTTTTGATAACCTTAAACATCCCCAGATGTAGTTGTGTCTCTAAATGTTCTATACACCTGAACAAGATCTCCCCTTAGACATATATGAGAGACACTGCACAACTACAGATATTTTACTCTTTCATAATAACTAAAATATTCACATCCATGGATGTCCTTGGTATATTTCCGCTGTACTCTTTCCAGTTTACTCATGCTTGTTTTCTTATAAGGTTTCCATACTGTTATTCCATATTCAAGTTTGGGTCTAATGTAACTAACAAAGAATGGCTTCATCATTTCTGATTTACTAGACTTTATAAATCTTTTTATACAGCCTATAGTTCTACAATTATTACTAACCATTTGATTGATATGACTGGAAAAACACAAAGCTGGATCTACCCATATACCCAGGTCCTTAAATGAGTCTACAGTTTCAAACACTGTGTGCTGTATTAAATATTCACCCTTCAATTTATGTCTCCCAAATCTCATATGTTTATTTGTTGATGTATTTATCAGCATATTATTCTGCTGTGCCCAAATGGTCAATTTAGTGAAGTTATTTTGCAGACATGTCTTATCTGTAACACATGTAATAAGTTTACCGAATTTCAGGTCATCTGCATATAGACTATAGAACACCTCAGATGAAAAAGTTAGGTCTGAAAGATACAATATAAACAAGTATAGGCCTAGGATAGAACCCTGTTGGACACCCTGACTGTAACCTCAAATTAAAACTGTCCAGTTGCTGTATAATAGCTGCCATGTGCAATTTGTAAGACATACAGCTATTCATCTTATCAAGATAGGACACATTCATTTTGTAAAAAGCACACGTTTGCAAAGGTATACAAGAGCAAATATGAAAATAGCTTCAAAAGGGGAGAATAATAAGAAAGGTAGGAAAGCATCACAGAATATAAACTGACAGCTCAGAAAGTACATATTAGAAAGGAAGGAGAACAGAAAAAGCTAATCAAATACATCAGCGCAGACCACAGTGAAAAGTCTGATGTGTGCACACATACAATAAATGAGATAAAATAATGCATTAGATCTGAAGCAAATGTAACCTTACAGGAAAATAAAACAAAAATGAATGAACACATTAAATCATGACACTTTTAAGAAGCTAAAAGGCAACCACTGATAAGGAAGGCGCCAAACATTTTTTTCATGCAACTCAGAGAAACCACTTCCAATAAAATGAAAAGGCTCATCACTTCTGAGCCACTTAATAGCAAAGGCATTACAACTGCAAAAAAATAAAACAACATATAATCAGAAAGTGAAGGAAAAAAGGGTTAGAGCCACTACTGTTAAAGTACAGAGTTTTGTGTTAAGACACCAAATAACTTGAAAAATCATCAGGTTGCATTTCTCATGACTTTTCAGATACACCTATTATACAATACAGCAATAACCCACGCCTGGGTGTGGGTAATGCTGGATTTACCCACGGTTGGTGTGGTTTGGTCACAAGGGCGAAGCCTGAGTGGCCAAACAAAGCCAACCGTGGGTAAATCCAGCATTACCCACACCCAGCCGTGGGTTATTGCTATTATACAATGACATTATTTAAGAAAAAAAAAAATTACTTTTCTTAAATAATGGCATTGTATAATGCCTCCTTGCTGCCCTTCCACAGCTGTCTGGTATTCTGCGTAAGTTCTGATGTACTGCGCATGCGTATGCCTACGCAGTACATCAGAGCTGTGGGCAAAAGCAACGGAGAAAGCAAGATCTCCGTTGCTTTTTACAAACTGTTTTGCTATGCTAAATGGGTTTAACATAGCGAGACAGCTTTAAAAAAAGCAACAGAGATTTTCCGTTGCTTTTTTTAAAGCTGTCTCGCTATGTTAAACTTGTTTAACACAGCGAGACAGTGTTGCTGTAAGAGTTATAGTAATGGAAAAAGTCTGGGCGACCGGACCTTTTTCCATTACTATAACTCGGATTTACAATGTGCACACTGACCAATCAGCGTGCACGTTTTTGAATATTAATGGGGAGTCGTTGTATAACATAGCAATAACCCACGTCTGGATTTACCCACGGTTGGTGTGGTTTGGTCACGAGGGCGAAGCCCGAGTGGCCAAACAAAGCCAACTGTGGGTAAATCCAGCATTACCCACAGCCAGAAGTGGGTTATTGTTATTATACAATGACATTATTTAAGAAAAAAAATAATTACTTTTCTTAAATAATGGCATTGTATAATGCCTCCTTGCTGCCCTTCCGCAGCTGTCTGGTATTCTGCGGCAGTTCTGATGTACTGCGCATGCGTATGCCTACGCAGTACATCAGAGCTGTGGGCAAAAGCAACGGAAAAAGCAAGATCTCCATTGCTTTTCACAAACTGTTTCGCTATGCTAAATGGGTTTAACATAGCGAGACAGCTTTAATAAAAGCAACGGAGATTCTCTGTTGCTTTTTTTAAAGCTGTCTCGCTATGTTAAACGAGTTTAACATAGCGAGACATGAGACAGTGTGAAGCAACGGAGATTTTGCGTTCTCCATTGCTGCAAAAAAAAAAAAAAGAGTTATAGTAATGGAAAAAGTCCGAGCGACCGGACCTTTTTCCATTGCTACAACCCTGATTTACAACGTGCACACTGACCAATCAGCATGCACATTTTTGAATATTAATGGGGGGTCATTGTATAATTAGAAATAATATCCTTCCATCTGACAAACCAATGAGGATGGGAAAGCTGGAATAACTGCGTACTTAAAACATATCAGCACCAGCACCTTGAGTTTCTACAAATGTGACGCCTCCAAAGCTGTGAAGCCCAAATGATTTGAAAATGTGTATGTGACTCTCCTATGTAACTTGTTGGTTAGCAAATTAACTCACAAATATAACCCAGGAAATTAGAGCAGGATGCTCCACGTCTAGCAGGGTACCCCTGGGATTCATACCGTGGGCCACTCGTCTTTGGCATTAATTCTCTGAAGTTAAAGCTACTGCTAAGAGTTTATAACTGACTAACTTTGCAGATGACTGTAAACTTGGTGCCATCATAAACTCTCCACAGAAAACCAGGGTCGTCCAAGAAGCCCTTTCTCAAACCAATAGTTATGTCAAAATCATGATACAAAACTAATTGTCAAGAAATGCATAACAGTATCCTTCAGCAAGCATGCCTTGTAAATATCATATTGAAAACATACTTGTAAAAAGCACTGCATTGTTTGCATCAGTTGGACAAGAAAAAGAAGCATTGAAAACAAGGACCAATAAATTACTGAAATGAAGAAATTCTAATTACTTGGGATCCTTCAACACCAAGTAGAAGCAAGAGAACCACATAGAGTAGGAAGGAAAAAAAAACAGCAAAAGTAAAATTAGCCATTTTAATAGCTACGGCTAACAATTATAGTGTCTCGTAGAGTGAGACACACAAAGTCATAAAATACCAGGATATGCCACAAGAATCTATAGAGCAATACAGAATAAAGACACCCAGATAGTTCCAACAGTATTGGGAGTAACAGGGCTAATACAAAGAATGTATATAAATATGTTACCAATACATTTAATGCCATATGAACTGGAGAAGGATGCAATTTGGGGTACATTGCGGGTACTGAGAACAGCAGTCTTAGCAAACATTAAAGACTGAAGCAATACTAATTCCATGAGCTTTAACTGTACCCCAACTCAGGAATGGGGATTATTCCTGTCAGGGTATTAGAAGCCCAAAATGTTTGGTGGAATTAAAAAAAGGATGAGCATCTCAAAGTAACAACAGAAGACGGTCATTAATCTGAATGCCTAATTTTGTTCAGGAAACAAGAGTTCAGTCTTGACAGTAATAACTGCATTCTCTACATAAGCTGGTCATAGAAGACATACAAGGCACATATTTAAGGTAATCATTTGAAATGTTGGGACTCAGTACAGTGAGTCCCGAAAAGTGGAGAATGAATGGTCGAAAAACGTGCCTACATATATACTAAGTCTGAGATGCCATTTCTCAGAATATTCCCTTTTCTCCAAGGAATGGTGATCTTGGACTTGGTATATAGAAATTTGGGGGGGGGGGTGCAGGGATGCTTGTCCCCCCCAACAAGAAGTTTAAAGGTGAAGATTAATTTTTGACATTCACTCCAGGTTTTTGGTCTTTTTTACTTGGCTTGTCGGCACTCTTCATTTCTAGCTTGGAAGCACGTTCTCACCGTTTTTGTTTGTTGAGCAATCTGATGAACATCGACATATTACACCGTGACAAAAGTGGAAAAATTTATTGTTTTGAGTGATCATAAGTTCATAAACAGCATACAGGCCTGAAGGACATTCAAGACATTTAAGTCAAATACCAGGCCACTTTCTCAGTTTTCAAGACTTCTCTTAAAATGGTTTATATTCTCTGACATTTTAATTTGGACAGGAAGTTTATTTCTAAGTCTTGCAATATTCTGTGTAACTTAAATAACATTTTTTTTAAATTTAAACAAAGTTATTGCACTTGTATTGTTGTGTTATGATATTGGAATGCAAATGTTGATACAAACATGTTCGCAGTAAGCCTTTATTAAACATACTGAATGCAGATATACATTTCCCTCTGCAGCAAAGATATATATATATATATATATATATATATATATATATATATATATATATATATATATATATATATATACATACACACACATACATATATATATGTATACACATATATATATATATACATACATACATATACATATATATATATGTATACACATATATACATATACATATATATATATATATATATATATATATATATATATATATATATATATATATATATATATATATATATATATATATATATATATATATATATATATATATATATATATATATATATATATATATATATATATATATATATATATATATATATATATATATATATATATATATATATATATATATATATATATATATATATATATATATATATATATATATATATATATATATATATATATATATATATATATATATATATATATATATATATATATATATATATATATATATATATATATATATATATATATATATATATATATATATATATATATATATATATATATATATATATATATATATATATAGGTTTTAGGCCTTACATTTATCTTTTAATATATGGTTGAGTGCCAGTATTGAGGCAGTAAACCTCCTATGATGTACTAGAGCCATGATATTCATCAGTCTCCTACTGTAGACAAACAAACAGCTGTTCAATTTCTTACTAATTTGCTCTTCAGCAGCAAGCTTAATTGTCTCATTGCTTTTATTTTAAATACATTAACATGCATGTTGAAGGTTAAGTCTTGACTAATATTAATTCCAAGATCTTTAAAATAAGTGACTGCTTTTATACTGATGCTTTGAAACATTACAGGCCCAAAACATTCCCAATATCACTTTTTTACAATTTCCTGAACTGAATGTTAATCCTTTTGTTGCTGCCCATACTGATATTTCATTTAAATATTCAGAGTGTACAAGTCAGCCTTTGTTTCAAGTATAATATCTGTACTGCAGTCATCTGCATATACATCAATTCACCACTGCCAAATATTTTGAAAGTCTGAGAATAAATTGGGAGTTGGCATAATGGCTAAGGTGTTTATCTCATAAACACAGGGTATAGAGTTTGATTCTCCCCTCTGGGATGAGAAGTTTGGCTAGGCTTAAAATGCCCCATACATGCAGCTATCCTAATACTAACCTATGAACATGAGCCCCAAAACAAATCCCTGAGGAACAACAGTTGTTGGAGGCAAACTGGAAGTGTAATTATCCTGAAAATTTACCTGCAGTTATTTTTGTTTTCTCTCAGCCAACTTATTATCCACTTAACTATATGTGAACTTACTTGTAATCTTACGGAACTGTTACAAACAGACTTGTGAGACAGGGTTTCAAAAGCCCTTCTCAAATCCAGGTACACCACAATAATTGTCAGACCCTGATAATAAATTTCTGTCAGATTAGTTTACACAGATCTTGCTCTTTCAAATTCATGCCGCTCTAGAAAAAAAACAATTCATCTATGCCATTTAATAAACCCAATAGGAATCATTCAACTGAACTATGCAATACGTTCCAGTGGAAAAAAAAGGTTTACCTTACAATAAGAAGTCATCCATTCCTCCTTATTCATTTACAGTAAGTAGAAAATATCAGCACAGAGCTGCAGGTATTAGGCTTTGTTGAGGCTAGTAGGACGTAGGCTTGACAATCAAACTTACATAGAACCTGTGAAAGCACAATTACCAAATAGGTCATGAATAATGGGTTCTATATTATATAGACAAAAAAAATCAAAATGTCAAACCCTCTCATGAGTGTAAATGCAGAAATTCGAAATCACTATTCTGGGGGGCGCACCCCCCCCCACTCCCTGCTAAATACATATTCCAACTCCGAGATCACACTACAGTGAGAAAAGGGCAAACATTTCGATCCTCACTGTACTGTGATCCAAAAACTAAACATAGAAATCTGCATTTACGCTCATGTGAGCATTCGACATTTTGACTTTTCGTCGCTCTAAAGCAGAGCCTGAATAATGAACATACGAGTTTTATAACAGAGTGATTTCTGAGTGGGCATTCTGATAACAGGGTACAGTAACCAGTGGCACTCCACGGGATACAGTAGTGGGTGCTGCTCTGTCTGCTTCCACTTTAAAAGACAAGAATATAAAGCTTTGTACCATAGCCTGCTTACAGGACAGAAAAGTGCAAATTACATTCCAACTAGGCTCAACCATGGAGAAGACTTTTGCATCTTGACCTAAAAAAAGGAAAACATTCATAGTGATGATACATTGATTATGGATAATTATTCTATAAAAACATGAAAATTATTTGTCTGTGTTTATGAAAGTTTCTAAATATTATTTTATAGTATAAAAGGAGAGGACATTTCAGGTAGGTTAGGATGTTGAAAATCTATTGTCTTTCTTTTTTAATGTTCATAAAGTGCAAGCTGCTCTGGTGGTTTATAGGGATAAAACCCAGACTATGACCAATTGACCCATTTTTGATTAACAGCTTGGGTGATTGAGGAATGGCAGGGAGGGACAGCCATGTCCGTCTTGGGTTGTAGGGATGTTCATCAATGATGCTCCCTTAAAAAAGGCATGGTCAAAAGAGAGGAGTTGCCCTCAGACATGATCAACAAGTGTGGGAGGTGGAGCAGTGAAAGAATAGGGCATTTAATAAAAAAAAAAAAAAAAAAAAACAGGATGGAAGTGGAGAAGGATGAGGCCCTAGAACACCTTTAGAATCTATGACTGGCCCCATCACTAGTGCAGTAAGGGCACAGGGGGGTAAGAAGAAGATCTAGTAGACACAACATGGGTGTTGGGCACTGGGGGCCTGTAATGGTTGGGTGATGTCCCAAGGGAGACAAAATAAATAACAAAGAATAAAAAAAAAGATTCATAAAGTGCATATTCAGGTATAAACAACAAGACTCAGGAGGACTGTATAGATGGGCAAGTAGTTTACTACAAACAAAATGAACTGCACTCTTTTCTGATGTGACCTATATGACGAAAATAAATGAACACCAAAAAGGGGCATTTACACAGAAAGTACATTCCTTGCTGATAATAGCAGCAGTGTTTCAAGTCTGTTGTTGATGTTGTTGTTGTCTTTTGGCATTTCCCAGTTAGGGGTCGCCACAGCGGAACTCCGGTCCGCTAATGATTGGCAGTAGATTTTCACGAATGCCGAGGTGCCAGCTTGACGTTCAACCTTCAACGAAGGCACGCCTATTCACACATGTCTTTCGAATGCTCACCCAACCGCGGGGAGGACATGTAGACTCCACACAGAAGCCACTCCCCGCACTCCAGCTGAGAATCGAATGGGAGGACCTCTTGCTGTGAGTCAACAACGCTACCGCTGCACCACCGTGGATGTCAATCTCTAAACCTCTGCTGCTTGCTGGGATATGATAAGGGCTCTTTCTGCTGTTTATTATTGCAAAAAGTACTCCGAGCTTCTCTCCACATCAACCTTAAAAACGGTTTCTGCTTTACTTTTTTTTTTATATATCATTTTACATATAACCCCAAAGTGTCATCTTAAAACTTTATCTTAATATTTCTGGACTCTCCATAGTCTGCTCCATCTCTGACAGTAACAATACATTCGAGGTGTAATAAGGAAATGGGAAATCAAGTCAGGGAACAATAATCCATTTCAAAGGAAGATGGCCACAAAGCAGCCATCATGATCTCACTCCTCCCCTTAGTCTTGCAACAAGTTAAGGGACAAGTGAAGATGATCAACAAATAGCCATATTCACCAGACACTAGGTTTGCAAAGCACTCAGTAGAAAAGAGGTAGGCAAGATAATGTAAATGAGCAGCATTTACTCTAGGCTAGAGAACCTAGTGAAGGCCTGACTGTCTCTTTTGACAAATTTGACAGGCAGTCCTCACAAACAAGGCTAATTCCACAAATACAAAAACAATGAGATGATAGTCATGCTAAATGTGAAAGGCTGGGGTGTGCTTTTGCTGAAAAGATCCGTCATATTGCTGGCATTACCATTACATTAGTAATTTGTTAGGGAATGAAAGAACTACCAGAAAAAAGAACCATTACTTAACAGGAAACCAGAGGACGGCAACACATCAAACAAACATGGTTCCACAGAGAGTAAGACTTGTCACATTAGCTCATTATATACTGGACCAAACAGCAACAGTACTCATGGTGGTACAATGCAGGATAAAAATTCTGAGAATACCAAATGTTACTTAATCTCTTGACATGTAGAGAGAGACCACTCAGGAAACTGGTGGTTCAAAAGTTATTAGGAGGCTTCTGATGACTGTAAACTGATTCAGGCTAACTGGTGGCATACAGGAAAAAAGCCCTTACTATAACCTGAGTTTGAGTAGCAGATCAGGCACTTGAAGGTACAAGCAGAGTAAGATGGGTCTGGCGATCCTGGAAAGGGACTGGGGAGTAATTATAGTGAACAAGATGGATGCCAGGAATAGAAGAGATTGCTAGGATGGACATGTTGGCCAGCCTGCCAGGTGTGGCCTTCCAAGAGGCCCAGGAGGGACATGTCTTATGTACCAGGTCTCACTGACTACCCAACCTAAGTTAATGTCATTATGCAAGGGACAGGTTAGGACCAAAGCTAACCTAAACAGAGTTCCTACTTCTGTTAGAAGCAAGTGATAGCTTCCTGGCTTGCTTGATATTCTGGTGGAGAATCATCATTGTGTCAGTAACTGGGGAAGAGGGGTGGGTCCGGCTTCCCTACCTGGAGGGGTAAAACTACCCAGGATCTCTACAAAGATCCCAGGGAAGCCAGGTTGTACCACAGGGAAAGCCACCCTACAACAGAGTGTAAGTAAGCCAATGGAGTGTAAGTGAGCTAACGGAGAGAGTAAAGTAAGAGAGTGAAAGTTAGCACAGAGTGTGAACCAAAGTAGTGTAAGTGAGCTTGCAGTGCAAGACCAGCTTGATCTGCAATAAAGAAAAGAACTGTAGTGATTCAAATCAGTGTGGGCAATTCAGCATCAGTTTATACACACACACACACACACACACATACATATATAGAGTGAGAGAGAGAGATGCACATAGAAACATATACACACAAACACATATATAATGTATTTATTTTATTTCTTTTTTTTATTTTACATTTGTTTACCAGGAAAGTCAGACGGGACCCAGGTCCATTTTCATCCGAGGCCCGGGAAAAAAAGCTCCGGACAAAATATATAAATCAGACAGGAAGAAATCAACAAGAGTCAGACTATACATAGCAAACAAGATTAGAAATGTTAGCACATAGTTTCATATAGTACATAGCAAAATTATTATACATTACTTACAACAGTGTTGATGATACTACTATAGAAATATCACTTAGAAGACATCACTCAACATAGTAGCATAGATGGGATACATAAATATGCTACACTCATTGTGGTGGTGTGGAATGCTGAAGCTAGTCAGGAACACTGGTAAGTAAAAGGGGTGAAACAATGTAACAGCAGAGATGTTGTGGATGGTTGAGTTGTTACTAAGTAGTAGGGGGTGAAGCAGCATAACAGAATTGATTAGTGAAACAATATTTAGAGGGGCAAAATAAAAACAAGATTTCTGGATCAATACAAGGGCAAAATAAGATCAAGATCTGTGGATCTACGCAAGAACACAGATGGGTTAGTTCTAATAGCTAGAGAAGGACTTTGTAAGGCATATTGGGTTTAGGTGGAGAATAGGTTGTTGACTAAGTGTTTACCCTGGGGAGTCACAGGAGCATAACCAGGCATTCATATAGTGTGCTTTCAGGAGCTTTTTAAATTGTGTGGTGGAGCTAATGGAAGTCAGTTGGCTAGGTAGGGTATTCCAAGCTTTACAGAGTAGCTGAAGAGAGATTTCCCAGTGTCATTATTATGTTTGATGACATCTAGGCAGTTTTGGGTACTAGATCTTAAGGTTCTTGTAGAAAACGGTATAATTAGATTCAGGAGTGCTGGAGTTTTAGCTGGGTAGTAGTCTGTGTGCCAATGACAACTGGTTGAGTTTCAGTAGCTGGGGTAGCGCAAGCCAGTTTAGATGTTTGAGAGCTCCACAGTCATGGGTTCTATATGGGGTCTCAGTAGCAAATCTAGCAAGCTTGTTATAACAACATTCTAATTTGTTTAGGTCGGCTTTGAGGAGGTTGATTAATATTGCGGATGTGTAGAGGAGGGTGGACAACAAATGTGTTTGGTATATAGTGGTTTTGGTGTGTTTAATGAGAAATTGCTTGTTCCGGTAGAGGAGACCCAGTTTTTTGTGAACTGCCTTGATAGTTTGAGCTACATGAATGTCCAATTTTAGGGTGTTATCGATTTCTACACCTAACAGTTTGGGTGGTAGGGGTGATCATGGTTTTGTTATTGGACATGACTGTAAAGTTGTCACATGGGGAGGGGATCTACAAGGGCTGAAAAGAAAACATTTTGTTTTATTTGGATTCAGGATAAGCTGGGAGTTAGTGAACCAGGTTTCAACTAATGAGAAGCAGTAAGGTCATCTAGTGTGTGGGCTGAACATATGAGGGTGGTGTCTTCAGTGTATTGTACTAGTGAGGCATTGGGTATGAAGTATGAGAGCTGATTGGTAAATAGAGAGAAGAGTAGTGGGCCTAGTATAGAGCCGTGAGGGACTCCTAAGGGCACTGGTAGGAGAAAGGATAGTTGGTTCTGCCATTTTACTGATTGCTGGCATCCTGTTAGGTAGCATTTAAACCATGAGATAGAGGGGGTGCTGACATTTAGGGTGGATAGTGTATAAAGAAGTCTATCACAGTTGACCACATCAAAAGCTTTGGACAGATCTAAAAAAATGGCAGAAACTAATTGTCCCTTGTTTCTGTGGTGGTTAACTGTGTTGGAAAAGGACACTAGAGCTATGATGGTGCTGTGGAAGGGTCTAAAGCCATGCTGACATTTGGATAGCAGATTGGTTTTTAGAAGGTAGTCCATTAGTTGAGTGTGAATGACTCTTTCTAGTATATTTGGCAAGGGTGATAGAATAGTAATTGGTTGATAGTTGTTGAGCTCTAAGGAGTTGCCACCATGTCCATTGGTATTATGTGAGAGATCTTCCATATAGGTACTTTATACTCTTGATATTGATCTATTAATTAGAATGTCAACAGGATAGGCTATAGCTTCTGCAGCTAGCTGTAGGAATTCTGCTGGTAAATTATCTGTGGCCAGGTGGTAGATTTTTGTGGAGGAGTTTTAAAATGGATTTGGTTGACACTGGATACAAGCTAAAGTGGGAGATATTACCTTGTGTGTTTGGGCTAACTTATGTGGTTGGTAAAACAGGACAGTTGCTGTTACTTTGGGTTTCTGCTAAGGCCTTAACTGTTTTGGTGAAACATTTATTGAACTGAGTGGGGATTTTCACACTGCCAGTCCAGCTATCTGGAATTCTGTAAATAATTTTATGTCATTTGTGAATACTGATATGATTTATACAGAACTGTATGTTATGTACTAAGCTAAAATGTAACTGCAGCATGCTCTGCTGGCTTAGAACAGAAATGTATACAAACTATATACCTGTGCAAATGTATATTTTAATAGTAGAAACTGGAACATAGTTAACTTGCAAAACTTCAAGAAAATAAGTTGAAATTACAGTGTTTTACGATTGTGTTATAAAAGTTAGTTTCAATGCAGCAAGGAGACAGGATGTCTAGAACTAGGGTGCCTTCTGCATTATTTTGTAAGTGTTTTATTGTTTTATGTCTTTCATCATTTGGAAACATCTGAAGGCTATGTATTTTCACAGACAGATGTTAAATGTTGGACACTAGGGGGTTTTGGCTTGGGAACTCAAAGTCAGGTGACAAAAAAGTGATGCCATCAAAGCTAACCCAGCAAAAACATTTGATATTGATTTAAGAACTTTCTCAAAGAGAGACTGTGCATTTTGTATTTTATCTTGGACCTAGCAAGAACATCCACACATCATCATCTGCACTTGCTTTATCTGTAAGTTCTTGGGCATAGTAGCTCTTTTAGATACAGACAGGAATATAGTAAAGATTAGTTTAGATGTTTTCTGTATTTATTTGAGACTATCCAGCAGTGTTTTTTAAATACTTCCTGTGATTTTAAACTCTGAAGTTACTGTGTTGAGTTACTGAGTATTGTCTTGTTCTTTTATGATTACATATATTTCTCTCTGCTATCTAATGTACTATACTTTCCACAATCCAATTTTCTTGTACTCTCTCCATGCAAAATGGTCCACCTCACCTGCAAAGGGCTAGCAGCTACTTGTTTAATGGTGACTTACAAAGAGCTTATTTGACAAAAATGTCTTTTTCTGGAAATGTTCAATTTACCAAACCACCAAAAGGGCTAGTAACCTTCTGTTTAAATGTTAACTCACTAAAAACTTATTACATAATGTATTATATTTCTGTAAATGTTTTAATTGTTCTGTAGAAATCTTTCTTATTCTTTTGTAACATGTAATATGTAACTTGCAATATTTGGAGCTTTTCTCCCTGGGTCTCCACTGAAAACGAGCTCTATATGGCCCAGTGGACTTCCCCGGCCATCAAACTTAAATAAATAAATACTATTTAAACTTATCTTTGTGGCTGATATCTGTGAGACATATTTAAGGTCTTAGAGTACTGGCATATGTATTTGGTGACACTGTACAGGCCACTCCTAATAGCCTTGTGCTTGGTCAAAACTACCATTTGGATATAGTAACATTACACAGTAGGATTGGACACCCTTGAAACTACCTGATAGTCTGGGCAGAAGGGGGCATAGCTAGTAAACCTGTCCCAGCCTTCCCCAGGTGTGTGTGTGTGTGTGTGTGTGTGTGTATATAAATCAAATCTCAAAGCGTGTGCGTGTGTGTGCGTGTCACCTACTTCGGCAGGGACACAAAGCACTGGTTGAACAGAGAGGGTGCTGGAGATCTTGGCTTGGCTCCTCAGCTAAGTTCTTAACCCTGTAGCTGTGCCAGTTGGGAGTTTTATTGGGGATCTGGAGAAAGAGGGAGAAACCAGCTCCAGACTGACTGTGATCTCCGAGTGCTCTTAAGGGAAATTGGACTTTACTGTGTGTGTACTTGTCATTCTCCCAGTGTGTACATCCCCTAGCTGTTGCCAGTGGTGAGGACTGAGGCTCCTTGATTACTGGGCTAGTAATGCAGGAGCATCACAGGGATATTATCATGGTTGTTTCCTGCTGCACATGTAGGGGTACTGGATTTGCCTGGTTGAAGTATAGAACATATACTGGTCCAGAATTTTTGAGGGTTGTGAGTATATTTTTCCTGGACGTTTTGGTAGTAGTCGATTGTGTCTAGTTTAAGGAGTTTTTTGGCTTTATTACAGAGTTCTGAGTAGCTTTGTTTTGTGGATTGGGTTCTGTTTTTATGGAACTGTATCCATGCTTTGTCTCTGTCTTTGAGAATGGATTCAGTTACCTTAGTTAGCCAGGGAGCAAATTTTGCCTTTATTCTAATGGTTCTGGTGAGTGCATTATGTTTAATATTTGTAGGAAAGACAAGTTAAAGTAGTGAACTCCCTCATCTAGAGATAGTGGGGTTAGTGGCTTCCAATTGCAACATTTTAGGGCATTTATAAAGTCATCTGGCTTGAAGTTCGTTTTGTTTCTGACTACTTTAAAGGCTGTTTGGTTAATATGGTGAGTTCTACTCCTAAGAAGGAAGGTACGTTGATGATTGCTAAGGCTGTCTGGCAGACAGCTTGCTTGAGGTGCAAGTGAGGGATCAGACAATAGTATCCAGTCCAGAATGGACTGACGCTTGGAGATTTTATCAATTCTAGTAGAGGATGAAATAAGCTGGGTATACCCATAGAGGTTACTTTGGGTGGATGGATTGTGCCCAGAGCAGTTCTGCCACTCTATATTAAAATCTCCTAGTAATGTTGTTGCCTGGTGGACAGTAGCAGCCTATAATATGTATGCCTTATATATATATATATATATATATATATATATATATATATACACACACACACACACACACACACACACACACACACACACACACACACACACACACACACACACACACACACACGAGTCTACCTTGAAACATCTAAAACCCATAACATCGAATTTCATAAAATCTAACACTACAAATCACAAGAAAATAACATCCCTTCCACATATAACGACACCAAACTACCAAACACACTTTTTACTATGTTTCTGCAGGGGGGCAAGCCCTGCCTACACCCCCCATGTGGGGGACTCTGCCCCCCACACCCCCTCGTAAATTAAATATACCAACTCCAAGATCACACTAACCCCACTGTATCAAGTCCCCCTGCAGAAACGTAGTAAAAAGTGTGTTTGGTAGTTTGGTGTCGTTATGTGTGGAAGGGATGTTATTTTCATGTGATTTGTCATGTTAGATGTTATGAAATTCAATGTTATGGGTTTTAGATGTTCTGGTCTCAGTGTTATGAAATTAGATGTTATGAGTTTTAGATGTTTTGAAGGGGACCCATATATACACACACACGCGTGTGTGTGTGTGTATATGTAGGATCATAGGAAGTTACTGGGCTATTGGCCCTAGGGCCTTTACACGCCTAACCATGGTATACCCTTGTTCCTTTGTAGAGTGAGATATGTAGTCTATATTTACAAATCAAATTTAAGGTCAGCACCAACTACCCCTGTCTAAAAGGGACATAGGTGAGATCCCTGGGATAAATGTACAGTCTCCCACCCAATTATCCAAGTTATGCTTAAACAGGGTCATTGAGGAGCTCTGTTTAATGTGAATTGGGAGTTGGTTTCAGAGGAATGGCAACCTCTGGGAGACTTAGCTTTCTCTCCAGCAAGTCCTGTTAATGTCACAGGCTAGGTTAAGGTTCCTAGAGTGAATGAATCTTGTCCTATTTGATTTGCGGATGTGCAGCATTTTCCTTAAGGCAGGGTCCAAGACTGCTATGTAGGCCAGGCACATTTTGCCTCTAAGCAGTCTACAGTGACAGGGCCATTAGTCTGTCCATGTAGCTCATGTGTTGAAGTCCTTGAATTTTCTTAGTGAGGAACCCGTGACATCTCTCCAGCTCCTCCAAATGTTTGGTAAGGTACATACAGAAGGGAGCACTGTACTCAATCATTGGTCTGATGCAGGACGAGTACAGAGGAGTTATAACCTTCTTAGCAGAATCTTGCTAGCTGATTGTTCAGAGTGAAGGTATAGAGGTCTACTTGAGGAACTTCCCACAGATGGATTAAATATTGGAAGACCCCAAATCTAGTTTCCATTTGTGAATGCCTGCCCATATCCTTCTCAGCATGCCTGTCACACAAGTTTGTTCTAGCGGAATGTAGTATGCCTGTACAGTGAGATTGTGCTGTGAAGCTGTATCTAGTTCCATCTCCACTAGATTCATTTATGGCTTTTGGAAAGGGTTGCATTCTAGAAATATTCTAGAAGCTACTTATTGGTCTTCTGTAAATACTTTTAAAAAGCACTACAAACATGCTTCATTCTCCAGGTCTAGATCAGGCTTTGTGAGGACCGCTCTCTATTGGCTCCTGGGCTCTTCTTCTTCCACTTCCCAAATGTAGTATAGCTAAGGCTACTGCATCACTGATCAATATGATGAACAACAGTACAGTTGTGTAAGTAAATGTACCATAACAGTAGCTGTTCGAATAATTATTTCTCCAGTAGCTCCTGCCTACCTCCATCCTTCATGTTTTTTGGTGTGTTGTTTATGCCAGGGTGTGGTTATTTAATTTGTTCTTCCTAGCACTTTTCTTTCAGGAGTCAGCCTCCCATTCTCTGTTGGCAGGAAAGCTCTGAAGGGCTTGGTACTCAGATTTGTATTTTAGTCAGCACAGGTCAAGCAGCTGGACAGTCTGGGTGAGTGGAAGGTGTCCTGAAGCTTTGGAAGCAGGCAGGCTGTTCTATCCTTGACAGGACATAACCCATACAGCTAAAGCTTCTGCAGCAGTGATCATTCAGGATATAACCCATATAGCTACAGCTTCTGCAGCAGTGATCATTCAAACATCTACACAAGCCTGACAATTCAAAAAACTAAAAGTTACATACATTTTTCCCCAAAACTTATTAATTGTCTTAGCCTCCTTATCAGACTGGAAAGGATTAGAGTTAACAAAAGGCTTGGCAGCAGCTGGACTGACTAAAGCTATAGCAGCTGAGTCAGGTCTGGGATGAGTGTGTAACAATATGAAAGACAGAGGAAGTTTGTACATTCGGTTTGTTTTCTTAGGTGTAGCAGGCTAGTTATCAGGGAATCCACAGGCCGCAACAAACACATCCTCCAATGCTGGCAGCACTAGAGGTGGAGATTCTGGGAATTCCAGCTGTAACAGTTCATTGTATTTTCTGAGGGAATGAGAAACCTCAGTGTTCACCCATGGAAAACACTGGCACATTCTAGAAATACTTACAGAGAAAGAGTCACAGGGACAGTTAGATATCATGCTCTCCTCAGAATATGAATCAGAAATTTGAAGAAATAACTGTATCTGTTCCATTACATTCCTTTCTAAATTCAATTTATTGAATCTCTTCAGGAAAAGAGGAATCCATTTTGCTTTTACCAGAAACCACCTAATAAGAAATGTCAATTGCCTGTACAAGACCCTAAGGGAGATGTAAATAACTATTCCTGTCCAGAAGAAATTGATGCAGGAGATGACAATGTTAATGTTTATGTAATGCTAATGATAATGTTTAGTTTTTTTTTTTGACTGGAATGCTGGGGAATATAGAACTATCAATGGAAGCAGCAGCTTCCCGAAGGTTGGGCAAAACATTCTGGCAAAGCAGGGGCACATTCCCTGTCTCTTCTCACAAGACCAACAAGAGAAGATCTCCCTTGCTCAATATGAGGACCCCAACAGCTGCAGAGGACATGGCTAGTCCACACAGGCTATATGAGTTAACACCAGGGGGACCTGGGCAAAAAGTTGAGGAGGTCTGAGGAACCAGCACTGGTCACAGCAGTGTCACCCACCTATAACTGAGGCAAACTGCTAGGCTGCTGTGGTGGCAATGGCTGTTTAACTTTATTTTGTGACTTGAAGAAGGACCGACCATGGGGCTGGTAGTTTGTTCCATGGTCATGCAGAAAACAGTGCTTCTTTTCCAGGGAAACTAAGTAGCAGAAGCCGGTAAAATATAAAAAGTAGTTAAAGGCATCTTTTCTCAGTCAAAACAGAGTAAAAAATCACCCTAATATACTTTATTAGCTCCCTAAAGTAATTTAAAAATAGTTTTCTACCGAAATAAAGAGTTTTATAATGTTTAAACTAACTTTTAATCTGTCTGAAGCCAAAGGGCTCTCCTGTTTAAAACTACCGCAAAGTCATGTGACAGTCAGTAAAAACACATATTCCTAGCTTAAAAAAATGCTTTCCTAAACAGAAAAGTAAATTTAAACATAAAAACGGTATGTGAAAGGTTTGTTTTCCCCAAAGTGAACTTATCTGCCCAGCAGTGGAACAACACATGCTGACCATCAATCCTCAAAAGCCTATGGAGGAGCGCACTTTTTGGTGACAGGAATGTTCTGAAGTGCTTGGTACCCAAACCTGTATTTTAGTCAGATCAGCTCAAGCTTAGGCTGTCACAGCAGTGATCAATATGAAGAACACCAGTAATATTTTTTATCATTCTTTTTAAAAGTTTTATCTTGTTCAGGTATTAGGCCACTGCAGTTCTCTTTTTACTCTATTTAGGTGGCTTTTATATGGGTTGAAATATTTAATTTGGATCAGCACTCTCTAATAAGAAAACATCTTCATGTATCCTGAAATGTATCCAAACACAGAGTGCATGCTGTTGCAGAACAAACCAGACCTCCAACTGCATTCACTAAACTGTATGATTCCCAAGATATACTGGCTAGATCGAAACCTCTTACTTTACCTAGAGCACTATAAAAGCCATGCATGATTTTATGACTTGCATATACAGCATGTGTTCACAGAATAATTTTTAAACAGGAAGCAGTGTAAAATAAAAGCCTTTGCTTGCACTATGAAATAACATTGTTTGCCTTATACAGTACTTTTTAATGTGTGTCATCCTGTCATCCTGTAAACCCCTTTAGTTTGGAGCAAGTATACAGAACTGGACTTTGCATCAGAAAAAAGTTATTTAACTGAAAATGAATGGATGAGTAAGTTAGTTAAATGGATCATAACTTACTTCCATAGTATCAAAACAAAGGAGTTTTTAATCACAGAAAGGAAAAAACAGAGCTAGAACTTTGCATTTGACAAACATAAAGAGAGAGGTAAACATGATCACAAAGACTCTCTATCATCTTATCATGTTTAAACTATAACTGTAAACAAGTACTTATGTAAATGTAGGGGTAGTCTACCCCCACTTAACTTAAATATTCTAACTCCGAGTTGCACAACCTGAGGAAAATAGAGAAAAATTTAACTTTTACACTCCTCACTTCAAAGACTTAAATCCACATTGAACTGTGTCCCAATAATTCATTAGATTTGCAAACATATACAAATACCTTAAAAGGAATCTATAAGATACAGAAATGGAGAGATAGTAACAACCATCTCTCCATTTCAGAAGAGCACCTGTCTCCCTTTGCTGACATAAACATACATTGGTGAGGATAGCAGCTCACATACATATTCCTTACATACCTAATTGAATAAGAAAGATAATCTAAATGGGTCACTTTAGCCAAACCTTAAATACTAAAGAGGATACAAATAAAGAGTGTACAGGTTATAGACATGCTGAAAATACTGTAGAATATAGTTACTGACACAATATCAATACATTATTTATTTAAGCAATAAGTGAGGATGTGGTGTGGGGTCTATATCACATATATAACTTCGAACACGAACTGTACGAACTATTCCGTTCGAAGTTACAAAACTTCGACTATAAATAAAAAAAAAAAAAAAAAAGAAGGAAAAGCAAAATAAACTGTTGTGGAAAGCCCCCCTGCACCCCCGCTACTTAAATATACCAACTCCGAGATCGCACATCATTCAACAGAATGGAAACCTCCCCTTAGGGAGAGTTCTGTTGAAACGTTCAAACTTGTACAAGTTCGAACTTATGGTCTCAACCATATAAGGTTCGAACTTGTACAAGTTTGACTATGTGATAGGAACCCTGTGGTGTGGTATATTGAAGATTTACCCACGGTTGGCATGTTTTAATCACGAGGATGAAGCCCGAGTGATTAAATAAAGCCAACGGTGGGTAAATTTCAATATACCACAACCACAGAGTCGGTTATCGCTATTATACGACATTGCTTATGAAAAAAATACTTACTTTTCTTAAATAATGTCTTTGTATAACGGCGCACTACTGTTCTTCCGCCGGTGGTGGTATACTGCTTCCTTGTGTTGATGTACTGCGCATGCGTATGGGACTTGCGTTCCTACGCATACCCAGTACAGCAATGCTTTGAAATGGAAGCAAAGGAGAAAAGAAAGTATCCATTGCTCCGTTTTTTTTCTTTTTTTCCCCTTTATTAAAAAAAAAGAAGATTTTGGACTCTTTATACCAACAAAAGAAAGTCCAGGTGACCGGACCTTTTTCCGTTGGTATATTGTGGGATTTACAATGGGCACGCTGGCCAATCAGTGTGCACGTTTTGGAATATTAATGGGGGGTCATTGTATAATAAACAATAAGGTACTATGAGCACACATCAAGACTATTAGTATAGCTACTGATTCTAACATCACAGCATGGATCCAGGATCTTATGAGAATAAAGTTCAGAATTCACCTGCACTCACAAGTGTTACAGTATGCTGCACAGTCTTATATGGACAGGCTAAGACGGCTAGTCTAGTATTTTTCTATAAAACCAACATTCAGACACATTTTCCTAAGAAATGTGGGATTCAAAGATAATGGAAGTTGCTTATGCAAGTTACACAATTCCCTGCATTACATATCTTACATGGAGAGACGTCTCAGTATCCTGTCATCTGATTGGCTGTTTGGTACTTCATCAAAGGTAAAAAAAAAGGAGGGGCTATCTATGCAGAAGTGCCAAACTTCTAATCAAATATAGGATCCTGAAAATCATGCTGACCCCCCCCCAGCAGATACACACAGTATGAATAAGATACCATGGCACACTGTGCTGCAAGCTGGGAAAGAAACCAATATTTTTCAAAAGGAAGTAGAATCCTTTCTTGTAAAATGCTTAATCAAACAGTGAAGTTACGTCTCTGACATTCCAACCCCAACACACACACACACACATAACTTATTTCAAATAATACACAAATCTCTTAGCAAAACTAAAATGTAAACTACACTTCAAGCCAAGCTTAAACATGTCTCAAAGTTAGTGATGCATGCAGTTAGTTAAGTCATTCACTCTATAATTTTATTATTTATTTATTTTATTTTACATTTGTTTACTGGGATGGTCCGACTGGGACAGTGCCCATTTTCAGCGGAGGCCCAAGGAAAAAAGCTCCAGTCCAAGCTTAAATACAAATTATCACAACAAGTAATAGAAATTATAAACAAAATTGACAAAAAAATGAGTGTTAACACATTTACAGGATAAAAATGTAAAAAAAATATATATACATAGTATCAAACAGAACACGACTTTAAACACTTGAATATAGACAAATATATGGTTGAATTTATATACGTGGAGGAACATAACATTAGCTAGGAAATTAAGCAGGGAAAATCACTTAGGCAAAGTAGTGCATAGTTAGTAATACTTCCGTGGTGACAGTTGCAGCTAGGACTGTAACTACTTATAGAGAATTAGTGTTGTTTGAAGGGATATGTTAACAGAGTTAGTACAAACTGCCAAATTATATAAGTAATGCTAAGTTAATAATTAACCTGGAGTGTTACATGTGCAAAGCCATAATCACTCATCAGCAATAAGGAATTAGCTCCACACAGGTTTTCATTCAAAAAATATTTGAAATGTCTTTTTTTTTTGTTTGTGCGACTGCAGTACAACTTGACGGAGTTCAGCATGCTGTATTTTACTGATTTCGCTGTGATTTAACTCTTCAGACTTCAATTTGGGAGGAACTTGCATGACATGAATAAAATAAAGCATACAGATGCTTCATCAACGTATTTCTGCCTATATACTGAAGTGTACATTTAATGGTTTGTTACCAGGCGAATGGCTGAAGGAGAATACCGGTACATAACTGGTGGTATGCCATGCACTCCAAATACCATGTTAACTCGGTAGGATCTACATATACATTTGCTGAAATGTATGGGATGTTGTGTATGTGTGGTTTAACCCTATCTCAATAAAGAAGATGCTGCCTACATGTCATAGGTTGAAAGATAAGTACTAGGCTCGCTTAACCAATTTCCCTTTTTGTGTGTCAATTAACCAATCCCATTTGGCTAGAGACTGACCTTACCCATCCCTAATGAGAATAACTGGGATCATATCATAGACAACTTGAGGGGACCCATGCATGGGATAAAGCATTTAGGAGGTGCCTCTGTCCATTTGTAGTACAAAGGGCAGTCCTAGGTAAATTTTCTGTTTCCCATCCATAGATCCAACTTGGGCTTGAATATGGCCAGGGATAAACTTTGTTTTATTTTTAAGTGGATGGGAAGTCTGTTCCAGCACAGCGGTATCTTCTGCAAGAATCACCTGCCCCACCAAACCTTTCTGTTGATTTTGCAGAAGAGGTTTAGTTCCCTAGAATGAATATTTCTAATGCCATAGGACTTGCTGATTTGCAGTAAATCTATCATTATTGGGTTAGAGGGTGACTTGTATGCTGGACACAGGTCACCTCTTAGCAGTTTGCAGGATACTGTACATAGTGACAGGGCTTTGGGTCGGTCCATGTTATTTATGTCTTGTATCCTTTTATTAAGGTATCTCTCTGAGCATTCCAGTTGTTGCATGTGACTGGACAGATACATGCCAAAGCAGGCATTATATTCAATGAGTAAGGGAAAAAATGACATCCCTAGATCTAGACGCAATCACTTTTCTTACAAGCTGTTCAATACAGAAGGACTTTCTTACAACAATGGACATATATTGATTAAAAGTTAGGTCACTGTTCACATAAGTTCACAAATCCCAAATAACTGGCTCACCTCTTGGGGAAAACTGTCAATGTGGTATTTTCCTGGGGTAAATGACTTCCCAAAGGATACAATAATGTATTTGTTAGCATTTCATTTCAGCTCAGGACTTTGGCACCAGTTATTTATTAGGGACAAACCTTCCTGTAGAATGGCTAACTCCTTTGAGGATTCAGTGACTAAGCCTACCCTGCAGTCATCTGCAGACTTAAGTCAGCCAGAGCCCTTTGGTATTTCCAGATGCCTTCTATGACTTTGTCTTTTATCTGTGTTTAGAATTGTGTTAATCTGAATTTAGTTTGCTAAGTTGGTTTCACATTTAATGCTATCACATAAAAATATTAATTTAAGGTATACAACTGTGACATTAATACAAAAACTCAATTACAACCCCAGATACTGTAAAATACTGTCACTCTGTTATGATGACCAGCGGTTTAGGTCACTTTTCAAAAGAAGCAAAACACACAGACATGTCTCAAATGGAAGGAACACAATATAAAACAGACAATGTAATACAAGATAAGAAAGACCACAGGCATAACCATACCTCTCAAATGTACCTCATTATGAGGAACGTACCTCATTTGGGGTCTTAAAAAGTTCACGTTCCTCAAAGTTCCACATTGAAAGACTCTGTCACACATTCAGTGTTAGGACATTTTTTTTTAGTGAAATCCATTGTAAATAGAAATTAATCATATTAATTCATTAAAATATCTTCTTTATAAGTAAAACCAGCATATTTTAATCATCCTATGACCCTCCTAGTTGAACTTGTTGGTAAACCATTAGTATGTGTTCCACATTTTGCCCATTTGTTCCACATTATGAGGGCTAGTGTTCCTCATTTTAGAGATGGAAGGTTGAGAGCTTTGGGCATAACTATGTGCTATAAAGATGTTTGGCACAACTGTCATTCAACAGCAAACATTTGAAAACTTTTAAATCCAAGAAATGAATACATTGTTTGCTGGATTTTTTGATAAATAGTACTTGTCTTTCCCATACCCCTGTTCCATCATGCACATGAGCACACATACACACAAACACCAGATGGGTGTATACTCTGATGTTAGATCAAAGCAGACACAATTCTCCAGAGAAAAAAAAAAAACAGAATTGCATTTCAAGTCATCCTGCCAAAACACAGTTGTAAATACTTAGATCATACAGATAATACCAGATGGACACAGTAGTACACATATCAAATGAACTTGACTAAAGAGTCACTTGTTACAAAAAAGAAGCGCTATTGTTTCCTGTCTTTGTTTTGACTTGTTTTAATTCCCTGGATTTGTTCTTTCAAGCTCTCAAATTATGGATTGCTGGGAGCAGTACAGTGTGTTAGTTTAACAAAAGTACAACACAAATTTAACTTAGTCAGGCAAACAAAATGAGCATTTAAAAAACAGATGCAGTATCATCTTACTATAGAGACTTCATACCTACAACACCAAACCATAACTTATGATAAATATTGTCATGCATGGGAAGTGAATGTATTTTGTATAAACATAGCAGTACTTAATGAGCATAAACAAAACCAGAAACCAGGTATAGAATATCCTGCATGTTTTCATAACATTTTCTAATGTGTCCACTTATTCTTCTGCAAACACACACACAAACACACACAAGCACACACACACATGTACACGCACACACATGTACACGCACACCAGATTACAGACACTCAAACACACTTTTAATGATTCTTGAGAAAGAACTGTATAAAATACCTGTAAAAAATGAACAAAAATTGCATTCTGCAGATGCCTACATAGCTTTCATCACAGTTAATTCATGCACACTAAACAGTGCAATGTTACTTCTCACTAGGTGCAACAATAATATATAAAGGTAGTTACATGCACCAGTTGTTGTTGTTGTTGTTGCTGTGTCTTTTGGCTTTTCTCGGTTAGGGGTCGCCACAGCGGAACTCCGGTCCGCTAATGATTGGCAGTAGATTTTTATGTGCCGAGTTGCCAGCCCTGATGCACAACCTTCAACGAAGGTACGCGCATTCACGCATGTCTCCACACAGAAGACGCTCTAATTGAGACTCTAGCAGGACTACGTCTTACTGTGAGGCGACAACGCTACCGCAGCACCACCACCCCAGTCTAGTTACATGCACCAGTACTACTCTCAATTCAAATACTGCTAGGAGGAAAAAAAACCCTGTATATACTTTCATCCCATTCGGGAGTTAGTGGGGAAGAGTCCAAGTCTGTAAGCTACATGTAAATAAGGAATGAACCAGTCCAGTATGGGATGCCAATTCATTGCAGAGCAGACACTCCCCACAACCACAACTACAACTACATGCACATGGGGGCATTGTACAGTCACAAAATCAACCTTACAGAATGACTCAGGGTTGCTGGAAGAAATTACACACTCACTGCCCTTAAAACACATGCAGACAAAGGGGAGCATGCACTCTCCATGGAAAGGTTTCTCTAGCTAAGAACAGAACCACAGTCTAGCCACTGTGAAGTAGTAATGCTAGACCGTGAAGTAGTAATGCTAATTGTACTTATGCTTGTTATGGTTTTTAATCTATGATATTCACTTTTCTAGTTTGTATGCCCAAAAAGTTCACAGTGGCAATATAATTAACACTGCAGCTTCACAGCAAGACATTCTCCAGTTCAATTCTCAGCTGAGGTGTCTTCTGTTGGGAGTCTACAGGCCCTCCCTGTACCTGTGTTTTTTCAGGTGCTCTGGCTTTCGTCCATCTCCAAGACACATGCAACAAACAGACTGATGCCTTCCAAATTGTCTGTAAGTGTGTTTGTGTGCGCATGCGAGTGTTGTATGTGAGTGAGTGCACATGTGTATTCGGTGATAAACAGCTGACCTTCAAAGCCTTGCACCCACAGGCTGCCAGGACAGTCTGGCATCTCTGCTACTCTGTAAAAGATAAAGCAGGTTATTAGAAAATGCATGAATGGACATCTGGCAAATGCATATTTGCACAATTTTTCAAAGCAAGATTTCTTAACCTGCCGTTTATAACAATGGTCATCAACCATTGGACCGCAGACCGGTACCGCGCCGTGGATCATTTAGTACCAGGCCACCAGGCACGCAGTGAAACAAAAAAGTTAATGTGTGTATGTAATGTGTATTCTGTGTTTATGTATCTGTCTGCATGTGTTTGTGAATGCGTGCATGAAAGCAAAATGTATGTGTGTGTGAAAGAAGAAGAGACTGTGTGTATGAAAGAGGGTGACCAGTGAGATCGATCGAGCCGTTATTTTACATAGGTTCATAGGTAGGTACTAGGCTATCTGCCCGAGGGCATTTATAAGCCTAGCCAGAGTGTGTCGGCTTTTGCCGCCCCATTGATTAACTGATCCTCTGTCCAGCAGAGCCAATGAAGTGATCCCAGAGGTGTATTTTCTGTTACCCATCCACTCGTCAAGGTTTCTCTTGAAGAGTGTTAGTGAGGCGCTCTGCCTGATGTAATTTTGAATTTTTTTCCAAAGCATGGGGAGTCCCTGTGACAGGAATCTATCCCTCCAGCCTGTTCTATTTATTGTTGTGGCAAGGTTTAGTTCACTAGAGCGCGTGGCTCACAGTGACTTGGATTTCTTTAGGTTAAGCATGTCCATCAATTCTGAGTTGGACATGGCTTTAAGTCAGGCAGAGATCACCTCTGAGTAAGCGATATGCCACTGAGTACAGCCGGAGTTTTTTCATTCGGGCTGCATAGGACATATGTTTGAGGCCAGTAATCCTCTTGGTCAGGTACTTTTGTGGTCTTTCCAGCTGTTGGAAGTGTCTTGTGAGGTACATCCCAAATGGGTCATTATACCCTATGATGGGTCTAATGAGTGATGAGTAGAGGGGAACTATAACCTCTTTATTTCTAGATGCGAACCCTTTAGTAATTAGATGGGCCACATAGAAGGATTTCCTAACTACTTTGGCAATATGATTGTCAAAAGAGAGATTTCTATCTACCTGGGTCCCCAGATCTCTTATTACCTCTTCTGTATTAAGGGGGCTGCCACCTATGTGGTAATTCGTGGGTGTTTTGTTTTTCCCAAATGGGACGACTATGCATTTTTTGGCATTTAGCTTGAAACCATGACTTTGACACCAGGTGTCTGTCTCAGTAAGGCCCTTTTGGAGGATGTCTGTGTCAGCCGGAGAGTCAATTATGGCTCCCAGTTTGCAGCCATCAGCGAACTTGGTAAGCCATAGTCCTCCTGTGTTTGCCTGTACTTCTGAGAAGTACATGCCAAACAGTAGGGGCCCCAGGACCGAGCCTTGCGGGACACCACTTGTGACTGGTTTAGAGTCGGATCTGGAGCCCGCTATTCTTACCGTGTGAGTTCTGTCTGTAAGCCAGTTGGCAACCCATCTCGTCACGTAGGGGTTTATATTCAGGCTGGTGAGTTTTTCTGTAATACCCGAGTGGGGAATGGTGTCGAAAGCCTTGGCGAGGTCAAGGTAGGCTGTGTGAACCACCTTTCCCTCGTCTATGGCCTTGGTGACTGTCTTGAAGAAGTAAACCAGGTTTAGTAGGCATGATCTGCCATTAACAAAGCCGAACTGGGTCGGGTCAAGAGTATGGAGATTCCCAATGTCTTTGTTAATGAGTTCCATGATGATGCGCTCCATAGCCTTGCAGACTAGGCTAGTCAGGCTTATGGGGTGATAGTTACCAGGGTCAGTTGTGGCCCCTCCTTTGTGGAGAGGAATAACAGTTGCTGTGTGCCATTCTATGGGCAAGTAGCCTGTGGAGAGGCTGAGGATGAACAGCGTGTTTAGGTGGCGGGTTAGATTGTTCTGCAAGACGCAGCCTGGGACACCATCTGGTCCCACTGACGCTGTGTTTTTGGCTTTTGAAAGGGCTGTTTTCACCTGTGCGTCTGTGATTTTTGGGACACTACACTTTTCCGGTATTGTTGTGGGCCCTTTTGGAGGTGAGGGGGGGGGGTGAAGTTTGCAGTGAATCTATCT
Source organism: Protopterus annectens (assembly GCF_019279795.1). NCBI lineage: Eukaryota > Metazoa > Chordata > Ceratodontiformes > Protopteridae > Protopterus > Protopterus annectens. The sequence continues at coordinate 883,585,095 of NC_056731.1, forward strand.
GCCAGGAATTTGGCAATATCAGTAGGTTCAGTATATTTTGTGCTATTTTGCACTAGTTCAGTGCATATCTGCGAGTTGCCACTTAAGATTCTTAACATAGCTAAAGATGGTTTTGTGGTTATCTTTTGAATCCTTGGCTATTTTTCTTTCAAAGTTAGCCTTGGATGATTTCATGAGGGACCTTAGTTTCTTATTGATACTGATCAGGGACGTCTCTCCTTCTTGGGATTTGCTTTTTTTCTGAACTAGTTTCCTCCTTCTATTGTATAGCCTGTTTATTGCAGGGATCCACCAAACTGGTTTCCTTCTCTTAGAGGAGTGAGTCTTGGTTTTGCTAGGGATGGCACGATCCATGCATCCTTGTAGGTGCTCATAGAGTGCATTTGTAAAGGTTTCTGCATCTTGGGCAGCATTATCCTTTAGCGTGGGGGCTGTGAAACTTAGCACCTCTGTCTTAAGTAAGGTGAAGTTTGTTGCAGGGATCCACCAAACTGGTTTCCTTCTCTTAGAGGAGTGAGTCTTGGTTTTGCTAGGGATGGCACCATCCATGCATCCTTGTAGGTGCTCATAGAGTGCATTTGTAAAGGTTTCTGCATCTTGGGCAGCATTATCCTTTAGCGTGGGGGCTGTGAAACTTAGCACCTCTGTCTTAAGTAAGGTGAGGTTTGCTTTAGAAAAGTTTTTTACTGTGGTTTCCTTAGTTGGGGGTGGTGGTGGGGTGTGGACATCCAGAGTGATTAGTTTATGGTATGATCTAACCAGTGACGGGTTGACCTCCGGTGTGGAACACCTGTTGCCCATGTTGGTGATGACCAGGTCCAATATGTTTTCACCTCTGGTAGGGGAGTTTACCAGCTGATCCAGAGCGTTTGAGTTGATGTACTCCAGGAAGCGCTGGGCCTGGGAATTTGTACTTGAGTAGTTTTCCCAGTGAATGGTAGGGTAATTGAAATCGCCCAATATCAGGGTGTTCGGTAGGACCTTCATGTTTTCCAGTGTCTCCAGAAAGGTGGAGTGGTGGTCCTGGGTCATGGAGAGTGATCTGTAGCAGGCCACAATTTGCATTGCAGATTTCCCCAATGTTAGTTGCACATGGATGATCTCAGAGGTATCATGTTGCGCCACTAACCTGGAGGTGTAGGTAACCTTGATGAATATGGGTACACCCCCTCCTTTTGTGTTTCGGTCCGTGTTCTGTGGCCAAAACGTGTGGTATGGGTTGTAGCCTGGTAGTGCTGGGGTGCTCTCTGGAGCCTTGAACCAAGCTTCAGTTACTGCACAGATGTCAACGTTCTCCATACTGAGGAGTGTTTCGAGTGGATGCATTTTGAGATTTAAACTCCTGGCGTTGAGTAGCATAACCCTCAGTTTTTTGTTTTTGCTAAGCAGCACTTTTGCCTTTTAATGAGTGTAAAATAAGTCAAGAAAACCAAAAAAGCGCGCGCGCGTGTGTGTGTGTGTGTGTGTGTGTGTGTGTGTGTGTGTGTGTGTGTGTGTGTGTGTGTGTGTGTGTGTGTTTCTGTCTGCATGTGTGAGTGAATGCGTGCATGAAATCAAGAGACTGTGGGTGTGTGAGGGAAATCGATCTTGTGTAAGTGAATGCATAAGAGACTGTGTGTGTTTTTATATAATTAATATGTGTGTGTGTGTGTGTGTGTGTGTGTGTGTGTGTATATATATATATATATATATATATATATACACATATATATATATATATATATATATATATATATATATATATATGTATATATGTATATATCTCTATATATATATATATGTAGAGAGAAAGAGACCACTTGGCATATGGTTAAGGTCTTCGACTCCCATGCACAAGGTTCGATCCTGACCTCCGACCAATACCTGTTTGGAGTTTGCATGTTCTCCCTGTGTCTCTGTGGGGTTTCTTCCATGTCCGAAAAATATGCGAGTGTTTCCATGCCAAACTCACCAATGAATGGAGCTGTAGACAGCAGCACAGACTCTACATGGTGCCCTATAGGAGGAAGAGTTGTACAGACCAACCGCTTTGGGCATCTACTGTGGTGTGCAGTATCCTCAAGATACAACATGGATCACAGACTGCGTGCCGTGGTAGGGTTAGTCACTCAGCGGTGTAAAATATGGCTCTAGGTGATTCAGTCATGTTGAACAATGTCACCAAAATGGGCATGGGTAGTTACCGGTGATAAGTGGGTTGAGGACCCGGCTTACTCCACCTATGTCATGCACCCATGCTAATAGTGAGAGGAGTGAATGTGCCCCTATTGGCCAGTATGTGCCTGCCATAAAGCCCAGCAGCCCTGGGTCAATAAGCTACTGGCAGGACAGTGTCTTAGTTGCCCAGCCTGGGTTACCTGGGATAGCTCTGTTGAGGGAAAGCTGGACGTAAAACCAACCGACCTGCCAAACATGAACTGAGAATTGCTACGCTTAATGTAGGTTCACTGACAGGACGCAGCTTAGAAGTGGATGACATGATGATATGGAGGAGGCTGGACATCCCATGTATCCAAGAGATGAGATGGAAGGGCAGTGCAAGAAAGCCACTTGGCTTGGGATCCAGACTCTACTACTCAGGTGATGGACAGGCTAGAAATGGTGAAGGAATTGTGATGAAGAGAAATTTCAGAAGGCAGTGAGGGATATCATCAGAATTAATGACAGACTCATGGCAATCAGACTCCAGTGTAATGACAGGGCAGTATTCTTAATCTCAGCCTATGCCCCACAGCAGGGTTGTGATAGTGAGAAAAATAATGTATTCAGACAGCAGTTGCAGGACCTAATAGATAAAGCAGTACAACATGAACTGGTGTTGATAATGGATGACTTGAATGCACATATCGGGACAGACAGAACAGGATACGAGGACTGCCTGGGTCCACATGGGTGAGGCAACAAGAATAAAGAAGGAGAAGCCATTCTAGACTTCTGTCTGGCAAATGGCTTGATAGTAGTCACCACATGGTTCAGAGAGAGAGAGACAGTCACAAGATCACATACAAGAGTAGCCAACATGCAACTCGGGTAGACTTCCTCCTAGTAAGGACAAGGCAATGGAGTAGAACCCATGATTACAAAGTCAACCCCAGTGAAACTTTCAGCCCACAGCAAAAAACACTAGTTGCCACAATCCTCTGCAAGCAGTGGACAGAGAAGGCTCTAAGGTCAACAAAGACCAGGCTGAAGACCTGGAAATTGACTGGAGAGAAAGTACAACAGTTCAAGGAATTACTCAGGGCACTAGCACCCCAAAAAGAGGAGTAAACAGGTGGAGTTGAACAAGAATGGCAGCGCCTAAAAACAGCATGTGTTAGGACCACACATTTGTGGTCGAGCCAGGTATTGAAATAGGGTACACAAGGAACGCTGGTGGTGGAATGCAGAAGTCCAGGAAGTCATCAAAAGAAAGAAGGAGTGCAGGAAGAAGTGGGAGACGGAAAAAGACTGACCGGGCTAGGAAGGACTACTGGTTGGCTAACAAAGAAGCTAAGACAGAAGTTTCAATAGTAAAGAATAGGGCATCAGAGGCACTGTACCAACTTCTGGAAAGGGACTCAGTAAATGGCACACAGAAACTACATCGGGTTGCAAGGCAAAGACGAAAAGATAAAGAAGATAGTCAGACACCCTTAGGTTCATAGGTTGGTACTAGGCTATCAGCCCCAGGGCCTATGAAAGCCTAGTCATAACAATTCCCTGAATATTTCTTCCCACAATACTTACTTCTCTGGACCCCTGCCTAGCAGGGCGACTGACATGATCCCCGGGGTGAATTTCCCATCTCTCATCCAATCATCAAGGTTCCTTCTGAAGGGGGCCAATGAGGCACTCTGCTTGACATGTATGGGCAGTCTATTCCAGAGTATGGGGAGTCTCTGGGTTAGGAACCTATCCCTCCAGCATGTTTTGTTCATTGTGATGACAAGGTTTAGATCCCTGGAGCGTATGGCACTGAGGGATTGGGATTTCTTTAAGTGGAGCATGTCCAACAGCTCAGGGTTTGACATGGCCTAGTATGTTAAGCAGAGATTGCCTCTGAGTAGACGATATGCCACAGAGTATAGCTGGAGTTTTTTTAGATGGTCAGCATATGGCATCTGCTTTAGGCCTGTGATTCTTTTAGTGAGGTATTTCTGTGGCCTTTCCAACTGTTACAGATGTTTTGTGAGGTACATACCAAACGGGGTATTATACTCTATAATGGGTCTAATGAGGGATGAGTATAGTGGGACAATGACCTCCTTTTTTCTGGATGAAAAGCCCTTAGTGATGAGGTGTGCCACATAGAAGGATTTTCTGACTGTTGTGGCGATGTGGTTATCGAAAGTGAGACCACTGTCCACCTGTGTCCCTAAGTGTCTCATCACACTTTCGATGTTTAGTGTCCTGCCACCTATGTGGTAATTCATGGGTACATGTTTTTTTCCAAAGGGGATAACTATACATTTCTTGGCATTAAGCTTGAGCCCATGGCTCTGGCACCAGGCATCTGTTTCTGTAAGGCCCTTTTGTAGAATATCCACATCATTTAGGGATTCAATAATGGCTCCCAGTTTGCAGTCATCTGTGAACTTTGTTAGCCAGAGTCCCTTAGTGTTGGCCTGTACTTCAGAGAAGTAGATGCCAAACAAGAGTGGTCCCAGGACTGAACCCTGAGGTACTCCACTTGTCACTTGTCTGGAGCTGGATTTGGAGTCAGTTACTTTTACAGTCTGGGTTCTGTCAGTAAGCCAGGTGGCAACCCATCGAGTGACATAGGGATTTATGCCCAGCTTAGTAGGTTTATCTATGATTCCAGAGTGGGGGATGGTGTCAAAGGCCTTGGCAAGGTCCAGATAGGCTGTGTGGACTGCCTTACCCTTGTCCACAGCTCTGGAGACTGATTTGAAGAATTCAATCAGATTCAGGAGACAAGATCGGCCCTTCACAAACCCAAACTGGGTGGGGTCCAGTGTTTGAAGGTTGCCAATGTCTTTGTTTATAAGTTCCATGATAATGTGTTCCATGCCCTTGCAGATCAGGCTTGTCAGACTGATGGGATGGTAGTTCCTGGGATCCAAGTCGGATCCTCCCTTGTCAAGCGGGATAACTGTAGCTGTGCGCCATTCAGTGGGCACGAAGCCTGAGGTGAGGCTATGATTAAACATGACACTTAGGTGAGGTGCCAGTTCATTTTGTAGTTCATGTAGTACACAGCCTAGGATGTCATCTGGTCCCATGGATGCTGTATTCATAGCTTTGGAGAGTGCGGTTTCTACCTGTGTGGCCATGATTACTGGAATTTGGCAATCTTGTGGTACTGAGATGGGCCCTTTAGGGGGTGAGAGGGAGTGAAGTTGGTACTATTGGCAATATCCTTGGGATCAGTATTTTTAATGCCATTCTGCTGTAGCTCACAGCAGATCTGAGCATTGCCATTTAGATTCTTGACATAACTATAGAATGCCTTGTGGTTGTCTTTGGAATCTTTGGCAATTTTATTTTCGTAACTAGCTTTTGAGGATTTTATGAGGGATCTCAGCTTCTTACTGAGGCTGGTGAGGGAGTTTTTTGCATCCTGGGATTTTCCTCTTTTCTGCAACAGTTTCTTCCTTCTGTTGTATAGTTTGTTTATAGCAGGGGACCACCAGATTGGCTTCCTTTTTTTGGAGAAGAGCATCTTGGTTCTATTTGGGATGGCACAATTCATGCACAAGTGGATGTGCTCATACAGTGCCTTAGTGTAGGATTCTGCAATCGAACTTCCAGATACCGTCTGCATGGGTATCGTGACGTTGGTCAGTTCTGACTTCAGTAGCATGAAGTTGGCTTTGGAGAAGTTTTTTAAGGAGGTTCCCTTACTGGGGGGTGCGGGTGGGATGTGGATGTCAAGGGTGATTTGCTTATGGTCAGACATGACCATTGGGGGGGTGACCACTGGTGTGGAGCATCTATCTCCCATGTTGGTAATGACCAGGTCTAGGATATTGGAGCCTCTGGTGGGACAATGGATTAGTTGATCCAGGGCGTTGGAATTTATGAATTCCAAGAACTGGTGGGAAAAGGAGTTGGTACCCGAGTAGTTATCCCAGTTAATGGCAGGGTAGTTGAAATCACCCAGTATTAGGGTGTTTGGTTGTATCTTAATATTTTCCACTATGTTTAGAAAGGTGTAATGAGAATCTTGGGGCATGGTGGGGGATCTGTAGCAAGCTACAATTTGGATTGCAGTCTTACCTAGTGTTAGTTGCACCTGGAGAATTTCAGATGCATTGTGTTGGGCAACAAGCCTGGAGGTGTGAATATCCTTGGTGAATATGGACACTCCTCCACCTTTAGTGTTTCGGTCTTGGTTTTGTGGCCGAAACGTGTGGTAAGAACTGTAGCCTGGTATTGCAGGTGTGCTCTCTGGAGCCTTGAACCAGGTCTTAGTTACTGCACAGATATCGATGTTCTCCATTTTTAGAAGTGCCTCGAGAGAGAGCGCATTTTGAGGTTTAAACTTCTAGCATTGAGTAGCATTACCAAGTCAGCAACAACCTGCTCACCAGTCCATAAGACATCAAAGGCAGATGGAAGGAGTATTTCCCGCAGCTTCTGAATGAAGAAAACCCCACAGAAGCTGTACTGCATGAAAGACAGCCTACGATGAGTGAAGAAGAGGAGCCCACCCTAGAAGAAGTAAGAACAGCACTAAGGAAAATGAAGTCAGGGAAAGCAGCAGGCTCAGATGAGGTCACAACATATATGATAAAGATGCTGGGTGAGATAAGAGAGAAATGGCTTCTGAGGGTACTAATAGCAGTGTGGAAAGAAAGGCGTATCCCAGATGACTGGAGAATAAGCATACTCGTGTCAGTGTAAAAAAACAAAGGGGACATCCACAACTATGGGCAGTACAGAGGCATCAAATTCCTATCACACTGCATGAAAGTTCTGGAGAAGGAGACTGATAAATGGATATGCTGAGGAGTAGACTGTGAGATGAGTGATGAGCAGTTCAGATTCAGATCAGGATGCAGCACAATTGACACGATGTTTGCAGTGAGATAGATACTTGAGAAGAAGTTAGAAATGAAGAGAGAGTCCAACTGGGCATTCCTAGACTTCGAGAAAGCATATCACAAGGTCCCAAGAAAGCTGATCTGGGCAGTACTGCAGTAGTCTGAAGTCCCAGAAACAATGGTAGAATTAGTGCAGGCTATGTACAAGGACCCAATGACTCAAGTATGAATGGTGTTCGGCCTCACAGAGGGGTTCCCAGTGGGAGTGGGTGTACACCAGGGTTCAGCTCTGAGCCCACTGTTGTTCATACTGGTGATGGACTACATTAGCAAACAGGTTGGAGGGGACAGATCAACAAAGCTGCTGTATGCAGATGATGTGGCATTACAGGCAGACTCTGAGCAAGAACTTCAGTAAAGGATAGGAGAAAGGAATGCAAAAGTGAAGGCACATGGGATGTAACTAAGCACAAATAAGACAGTGGTAATGGCAGCAAACTGTGGAAATCAAAGCTGAGAATAGAGATAGAAGGGAAGATATTGGAACAGGTAAACAGCTTCAAGTATCTGCGAGGGTTGGTTGTGGAGAAGGGAAGTCTGAATGAAGAGGTCAAAGCTACAATCAGAGGGGCTGCAGCCAGCTGGCATAGAGTGTCAGGTGTAGTCTATGATAGAAGAATGCCAAAGAAGCTGAAAAGTAAGGTGTACAAGACAGTGGTGCAAACAGTACTACTGTACAGTACAGAAACCTGGGAAGTAAAGGCAGAACAGTTGAAGAAGCTGGAAGTGATAGAAATGAAGTGCCTGAGAAGGGTGGTAGGATGCACACAGTGGGGCAGACAAAGAAATGAGGACATAAGAGCAGAAGCCAAAGTAGCTTCAACTGCAGAAAAGATCAGAGAGAACAGATTACAGTGGCTTGGACGCACGTGCAGAAAAGCAGAAAACAATCTGGTGAGGATGATTTGGGAAAGACAGGAAGAAGGTAAGAGGAAGCAAGGACATCCAGCAAAGAGGTGGACGGATTGTGTGAAAGAAAATCTGTGACAGTCAGGCATGAGTGTTGAATAAGAAAGGAGTGTGGCACTGAATTGAGAGACGTGGTGACAGTTAACATGATACCCCGACCCCATGTAGAAAAAATGGGAAAAGGGGAGCTGATGATGATGATGACATGTTTCTGTCTGCATGTGTGAGTCAGTAGTGTAGCTAGGGGGACGACAGGGGCGGTCTGCCCCAGGTGGCACTTTTTTGCTTCTTCACTTGCTGACATCTCAGACATCTCCTTTACGTGTGCAGTTTTAAACAAACCAATCCCTTCCTTCCTTTAGCATTCACGGAATAGAACTGCTGTGCTTTGCTTACTGCTTATAGTAAGTGTTATTCATTCATGGAACTGCACAATTTTGCTTATAGTAAGTTTATTCACTCAGAACAGAACTGCTTTTGCTTATAGTAAGTGTTATTCATTCACAGAACTGCACTACTTTGCTAGTAAGTGCTATTCACTTGGAATGGAACTGTTCAATCAATGAGCTGCACGGTTTTGCTTATGCTTTTTACTTGTATCTTCTAATGTTCACAGAACAGACCGGTGTGTGTGTGTGTGTGTGTCTGTGTGTGTGTGTGTGTGTGTGTGTGTGTGTGTGTGTGTGTGTGAGTGTGTGCGTGTGTGTGTGTGTGTGTGTGAAGAGTGACAGTGATCCCTGGCAGCAGCAGCAATGAGGTTAGTGTACCTCTCGACCATACTGTACCACTCAACCTCTCCCACAATAAATCTGGACTGTACGTCCCTCTCAACCTCTTAGAACAAGAAATCTGTACAAAGTCAAAAATAATGGGGGACAAATGCCCAAAAATAGTGACACTTTTAAGTACTGCTCTTACAAACTTAGAAAGTAGATAGAAATACAGGTTTTGCATTAGCATGTATTTTCTGAAGAGTACAAAGTCTGAAACTCAAGTGTCTGTCATTATTTTCTGACTTCAAACCTCAATGATCTGACAGTGACTTCGCAGAAAACAACAATTGTATGAGCATCAGACCAAAAAAATGAAGTGAAAATCTGTACAGTTGAGAGGTATGCTGGACAGAGCCAAATAATAGGGACAGATTTTAAATATTACTCTTATAAACTTACAAAGTCAATAAGGTTCCCATTATTTATTTATTTTATTTTACATTTGTTAATCGGGACAGTTCGACTGGACCAGGTCCATTTACAGTGGAGGCCCTGGGAGAGAAGCTCCACATATATTAACAGAAATACTAGAATTAAATACATAGTAGTAAAAAAACTGATACTAACACAGAACAGCAAAAATTCAGCTAAAAAGACAGAAATATAAAACAGACAGGATAAACTCAGCAGTTGAACAGACTAAATGCATTTAACATTGAGAGGCATGTCATGTTAAAATGAAGTACCTATATGAAAGGGATAAACAACTGTAGCATTTACACAAGTCAAATAATAAGCCTTTCAATTTCCACAGAGCTTAAGCAGTGTTTTTAGGTTATGCATGGGCAAAGCCAGGTGCTTATGAAATGTGATTTTAAAGAGGTTTTAAGTGTGAGGTGGTGGGGATAGAGGTCAGTGATGGGGAGAGTTTGCTCCAATTTTTAGCAACAGTGTGGGAGAATAGAGCTTTTCCAGCAGTGTTATTAGCCCTAGAGATGCAGAGAAGTGATTTGTTGCATAGTAGGTAAGTAATTGACTTAGTGATGGGGTTTTACAAGGATACTTCAGAATGTTATAGGCAGTAACCAGTTGGTGGTAATTTAGTAGTTGAGGAAATTCTAATCATTTTAAGTCCCTTAGAGCTAGACAATGATGGGATCTGAAGGTGGCGTTGTTAGCACATTTGGCAATATTGTTATAGCATGACTCAAGTTTGTCAATGTCAAGTTTTCTGATATGGGTAAGAATTGGTGCTCCATACATTAATGTGGACAAAAGGAGAGTTTGGGCTACAGTGATCCGTGTTTGATCTGAGAGGAAGTTTTACTGTCTGTATAATGAACCCTTTTTTTGTGAACCTTTTTGATGGTTTGAGAGATCTGGACATCAAAGAGAAGGTTTTTGTCAATCTCAACACAGAGGAGTTTGGTATGGGCAGAAGGAGAAATTATATTACCATTTTTGGAAGTAATAGAAAAGGAAAGAGGAGCAGACTTTGATTTGTTGGGGGTAAATAAAAGCAATTTAGTTTTATTAGGGTTAAGGATGAGTTTGATATTTGTGATTCAACTTTCCACAGAGCTAAAGGATTCCTGGGTATGTTGTTGGAGAATAAAAACAGAGGGGGCTGAGCAGATTAAAGTCAAATCATCTGCATACTGTATGAGTGTGGCATGCTGGGTGGAGGTATGTAGATTGTTAGTGTAGATAGAAAAGAGAAGTGGGCCCAGTACTGTGCCTTGTGGTACACCTATGAAAGTTGAAAGCAGTGGAGATAGTGCCCCTTGTCATTGGGCAGATTGTTGCCCATTGGCTAGATAGTTCTTGAACCAGGCAATAGTAGAAGGGGCAAAGGATAGGGATGCCAGTGAATCTAATAGTAAGAACTGTGAGATCATATCAAATGCTTTGGATAGATCCAAAAATATAGCAGATGTATAGTTATAGCAGTTTCTGTGTTGGTTTACTAGACTGGTAAATGAGAGAAGAGCGGTAGTTGTACTGTGGTGTGGCCGGAACCCGTGTTTTGTGGTGGAGAGGAGTTTGTGTCTGTATAGGAAATACATGACTTGTGAGTGAATACACTTCTCTAGTAGCTTGGAGAGGGGAGATAGAACAGCTACAGGATGGTAATTAGAGAAATCAAAGGAATTACTGCCTTTAGGAAGAGGGATAATGTAAGACACTTTCCACAGCTGAGGGATGTAGGATTCTTTTATGGAGTGGTTTATGACAGAAACGGGGTAGGATAATGATTCTGAAGCTAGCTTTAGGAAGTCGGCAGGTAGAGTATCAGCTGCAAGGGTGGTAGGTTTTAATTTCAAAAGTAGTTTTTTTTAATATTGGAGATGGAAACGGGTGAGACAGTAAGGGGGATTTTATCTAGACACTTGGCTGGGATATATGAAGGGTTATTTTTAGACAATTGGCTGGATAGTGCCATTATCGATTCTGCAAAGTGGTGATTAAATTGAGAGGCTATGTCCATGTTGTCATTGGTGGAGTAGAGAGCTGGAGTAGTAGTTTTGCCTGGTTTAATTAGGGATTGATAGCTTGCCAAAACTTTTGAGGATTTTTTGAGTGTTTTGTTTGTACAGTAAGAAAGTAGTTCTGTTTATCAAGTTTAGTTTGTATTTTGGCATGATTTCCAAGCTGTTGGTAGTGTTGTTTGGCTTGGATGGTATTATCCCTCTCCCAGATTTTCCAGGCCTTATCTCTGGACTTCAATATGGCTTTTGTGTCCCTACTTAGCCATGGTGCATAATTTGTCTTAACTCTAATTTTCCTGATGGGGCGACTCTATTAAGGTCATCAGTGAAGGTGCTATTAAAGTAGTAAACTGCCTGGTCTAAATCAAGGGAAAGTAGTGGCTCCCAATTACATTGTTTTAGAATATTGTTTAGATCCAGGGGGTTTAGGTTGCGGTCATTACAGATTTGTCTATATGTTGTGGGCTTAGGTATGTTTGTACGTTTACGTAGCAGGAATGTAGAAAGGTGGTCACTAATACTATCTGGTAGACAGCCTGTCTGATAGTTTTGCTTAGGGCTATTGACCACTGTCCAATCAAGGATGGATTCTTTTGGGGATTTTTTGTCTACCCTAAGTGGATTCCTGAATATAAGTTGAAAGAACTCATAGAGATTTATGTGGTTAGTGGGGCTATTAGAACTGCAGGCCAACCAGTCAGTATTCAGATCACCTAGTAGGATTGTTTATAACGGGAGATTATCTGTAGTCCGTTGTATGATTTCCTCAATTATAGGAGAGTTATCTCCTGGAGGGATGCAATAGCAGAGAATGTTAATTTTTTTTGTTTTGTTAATATACAGAACAAACGCAAGGGTTTCAGCATTATTAAATTTAGGTACAGGGGTATGAAGAGGTTTAAGGTTTAGCGTGTTTTTAAAGAGAATTGCAACTCCACCTCCTTTTCTACCCACTCTATCCAGTCTTAAGATATTATAACCTGGAAGGAGGATTTCTTCATTTTGGGTAGTGGATTTTAGCCATGTTTCTGTTATGGTCAGTATGTCAGGAGTGTAATGGGTTAAGAATGCATGCAGGTCAGGTAGTTTGTAGATATACTCATGTTGATATTAAGAATTAGTAGATCAGATACCTGTTTAGATGTGAGTATAGCTGTGAGCAGACCTGGGTTTGGGTGTATATCCCCTGAGAGAAGAAGTCTTTTTGTGATACATAAAATGTGTTTGATTATGTGAGTTAGTTCTGTGCTGAATTTACATGTTTTTCTAGTACTACATATCTTGGTAAGTAGGCCTTGTGTATATACATTATTGTGGTATCGATAAGTATTGTAGAGAAGCTGAAAAAGTCTGTGTGTGTTTTAGTAGATGTGGAAAAAAGAAGTTATGTACTTACCATAACACATTCCATGTGAGTTGCTCATCTCGCCTTCATTCTTACACATGGGTTCGGAGCTGATCCATTGGCTTAGAGTTGGCTGCTTTACTAGCTGAAGATCTCAGAGTAGCTCGAGGCCAGGTCCCTATCCCATGATGTTCTCTGTCCTACCTCAGATCTAGTTTGCTGAAACCAGCATGAACAGGTATAACTCAAATACTCCAACTGGAGAACAAGACCACCAGAGAATGTAAGAATGAAGGCAAGATGAACAACTCACAAGGAACATTATGGTAAGTACATAACTTCTTTATGTGAAGTTGTTCAATCTCGTTGTTCATTCTTACACATGGAAAGTGTCCCAAGCACCCTAATCCTGGGTGGCTCAAGAGAGTATATTCCTGAGGACAGTGGCACCAAAGGAAGCCCTGTCTCTAGAGACCCTGTCCACTTTGTAATGAGTGACAAAGGTATGCGGCTTAGACCAAGTGGCAGCTGCACATATAGTGTCCAAAGGCAATCGAGCTGCATAGGCAGAAGAAATGGAAACAGCCCTAGTGGAGTGCGCCTTCACACCATGCACTAATGTTTGGTTCGCTGAAGAGTATATAAATTTAACACAGTTAGTTAACCATTTGGAAAGGGTAACTTTAGAGACTGGTAATCCTTTCTTAGTGTAAGCATGAGATGCAAAGAGTTGGTCAGATCTTCTGTATTCCTTTGTCCTGTCCAAATAAAATCTCAATTGTCTACGGACATCAAGTTTATGCAACATGTACTCAAACTTATTAGAATGGTTACTGAAAAAGGTTGGAAGTTCGATAGTTTGATTCGGGTTAGTTTCGGAACACATCTTTGGCAGAAATGAAGGATTAGTCCTCAATGATACTCTGGATGGAATACCAAATATGGGGGGTTGATAGAAAGGGCTTGAAGCTCAGACACCCTACGTGCTAAAGTAATGGCCACCAAGAGAATAGTTTTCCAAGAAAGAAACTTCAACTGGCAGGATGATGCTGGCTCAAAGGGGGGGGGGGGGGAAGAATAACACATGACAACACAAAATTTAGATTCCAGGGAGTAAAGGGTTGTCTAACAGATGGCCTAAGATGAATGGTACCCTTCAGGAAGGCCTTACATAATCTGTGAGACATCAAATTAGAACCTTCATGTCTGAGGTGAAAATTCAAAATTGCAGCCAATTGAACTCTAATGGTGGCAGCTGCAGCACCTTCATGAAAAACCTTAGATAAGAATTCCGGAATACTGGCAATCGGAGCAACATAAGGATAAATGCTATTTTGGGAGGTCCAAAAGGCAAACCGCTTCCATTTACTAGCATACAACTTTCTGGTGGAAGCCTTATGTGAAGATACAAGAATGTGCTGTAATCTCTGAGGAAGAATCATGTAACCTGGCTAGGTTGGGAATCGGAGCAGCCAGCCTGTCAGTTTGATGGAACGAAGGGAGGGATGGAGGGCCAATGACGAATGTGTCAGCAGGTCTGGAACTGGGTCCAGAATCCAAGGTTCCTCCAGTTGATAGAGTCGGAGGAAGGAGAATGAAATCTGACGAGGCCAAAAAGGGGCTATTAAGATTACAGTCCTTCCCAGGCTTTTGGCTTTCTGCAAGAATTTCGGAATCAGGGGTGTAGGTGGGAAGGCATACAGGAATCCCAGGGACCAATCGTGTACGAGTGAGTCCCTTGGGCTGTCCCCTGGAGGGAGATTCAGAGTAAAGTAGCTTCTGCATTTGGCATTCATAGGGGATGCAAACAGGTCACAGTAAGGCTGGCCCCATCTGCGGAAAATCATTTTCGCAACTTCATCTTTGAGAGACCACTCGTGTGGCAATTTGTCCGCTATCACGTTGGATTTCCCCGGGATATGCATTGCTATCAGAAAGCGCCCAGTGGATGCTGCCCACTGCCAAATTCTCAAGACCTCTCGACACAGGGGGTAAGACTTGGTTCCCCATTGCTTGTTGATGTACCAGACCACAGACATGTTGTCCGTCTGTATAGCAATCGTCCCTAGAGGCAGAGAGTCGTGGAAGTGCTGCAACGCCAAAAGCACTGCTCTTAGCCCCAAAACACTGATATGCAACCGTGACTCTGTCTCCGCCCAGGTGCCTTGGGCTGTTTATTCCCTGAAAAAGCCCCCCACACCCTATCAGAGAAGCATCTGTGGTCACCGTGGCTGACTGCGGGGGAGAAACAAATTGTTGACCCAATGTAACTTGTTGGCTGACCTTCTTGCAAGCGTCTGTAATCATGCTTACGAATGGCATCGGAAGTTGTTGGTAAGACCACTGGGTGAAGAGTAACCACTGAAGAATCCTCATGTGCATACGTCCCAGAGGAACTGCTATGAGCGCAGCTGCCATGGTACCTAGTAACTTCAGTACTTGATGAGCTGGTACTTTTCTTCTCTGCAAAATGTCCAAGACCTGGTTTCGGAGGGTTGTTATTCTGTCCAAGGGCTATTTTACTGTGGCAGTGGTGGTGTCTAGTTCTGCTCCGACAAAGAAGACATGCTGCAATGGCGACAACGCAGACTTTTCAAAATTGATAGTGATGCTTAACTGAGAGCAGAGATTGAGACTGTGATCCTTGGACAGAATTAGTTGATGCCTGGAGGC
Source organism: Protopterus annectens (assembly GCF_019279795.1). Taxonomy (NCBI): domain Eukaryota; kingdom Metazoa; phylum Chordata; order Ceratodontiformes; family Protopteridae; genus Protopterus; species Protopterus annectens. The sequence continues at coordinate 883,600,273 of NC_056731.1, forward strand.
AGTGGTAAGGAGCTAGTCACCCAGATATGGAAACACTCGGAATCCTAGATGCCTCAGGTGAGCCGTAACTACTGTCATGCATTTGGTAAACACTCTGGGGGCTGTTGTGAGTCTAAAGGGCAGTGCTCGGAATTGGTACTGACTAGCTCCCAACCGGAAACGCAGATGATCTCTGGATGGCTTGACCATTTTGATATGGCAGTACGCATTCTTGAGATCTATAGAGCACATCCAACTGCCCACTCTGAGGAATGAGAGTATAGACTGAAGCATGACCATCCAGAACTTCTCCTTCTTTACAAATGTGTTGAGTCTGCTGAGATCCAAGATGGGTCTCCAGTCCCCGGTCTTCTTTGGAACTAAAAAGAATCTGGAGTAAGTTCCGGATCCTATCTGGTCTGCTGGGACTGGCTGGATGACTCTCTTTTCCTGCAGCCTCCGGATTTCTACGGCTGCTTGATCCCTGAGACTGGGTGGAACATCTAGGGTTTTTTTTCCCCAACAGGTGGGTTTTCTAAGAATAGAATGATGCAACCTCTGGTAATGATGTTTTGTAGCCAAGAATCTGTTGTAATTCCTAGCCAGGCATCCAGATACAAAGCCAAGCGACCCCCAACCGCATCCAGAGTAAGACAATTGGGCCTCCTTTCAGGAGCGTTGATAGGACTTACCAAGGAACTGATCCCTGTCGTCCTTGTTCTGCGGACCCCCTCTGCCGCCGGGGAAGCATCTTCTATTATTACCCCCTCCTCTGCCACTGGAGGGGGGTTCACTACACGTGTTCTGGAAAGCTCCTTGGGACTTCCGGAACCACATTTTTCCACCTTTCTGCCCTTTGGGGTATGGTCTAGTAGGGGTGGAAAAATGGGACTCCTACAGCAGATAGAGTCTTTCCCTCTTGCTCACACCTAGTGAGAGTCTCCTTGACTTTGGGCCCAAAAAAGGAAGAGCCATTGAATGGGGTGTTGACAAAGGAAGACTTGAAGGCTTCCACAAAGGAGCATAAGCTCATCCAGGACAGTCACCGAAGAGCTATACCCATCTCGAACCATCGGCTGCATAGGAAATGAGCCACATGGACGAGTTCACTATGGAGTTAAGGGTATTAAGCTGGGCTATCACCTTCTCAGAGACAGCTCCATCTGTATTACCCTGCAGAGCATCTCCAAGCTCTTTCAGGAGATCTCTTTGAAGATGGGTAAAATGAGTCAAATAGTTAAGTGATCGCATAGCAAAGGTCACAGAACTAAAGATGCGTTTCCAGTATCTATCCATCATCCTGGCATCCCTATAAGGAGGATGGACAGCAGAAGAGATTTCTGACATCTTTTTCTTGGTGGCCTGCGCCACCACCATGGCATCAGCCGGGACTCCCTTAGTGAGGAACATCTTGTCTTGGGGGGAGGTGATAAACTTGCTGGGCCTCCAAGGGACCGTTCCATAGTATCAGGAGACTCCCACGCCCTTCGAGCAACAAATTCCATTAGCTACTGCCAGGTTCTCGAGAAGCTTCTGCACCACCCGGTCTACATCCACATCAGAGGGGGTCCACAAAGAACGAGTCGAAGGAACTGAAGACGCCACCAATTGAAGGATAGGCGATCTCAAGGTTTCGGAGACTGGCTCCAAGACCGGGGACTGGCTCCGAAAAACTTGCTCGGTGCACGTCTCCAAAGACTGTGGAGCTGGTGACCACACCTTCACGGTAAGGCTTGGAGTCGATGACTTGGGCTCCTAGGAAGTCTTAGAAGACTTCGACCCCTTTGATGATGGAGATCTGGTCAGCCTTGTCCAAGAACTCCTGAAAATCTGGCTTCAATAAGCCTCTATCCACCAGCTTCCTTCGTCTCTCAAGTAAACCCTACTACTGAAACAATGGCAGATAGAGGAATCCTCCTGGAGGTGAACAGGCCCCAAACAATAAACACAATTCACATGGGTGTCCGTGATGGACATCTTCTGCCCGCATTTTGGACACTTTTAGAAATCAGATTTTTGTTTCTCCTTATGGTCAGACATATTATGAACAACATCGCAGTAAATACTATTGACGAGAACAAGGTTACTGAATAACCAATCAAACACAAGACACTGCAAACTCTAATTACTAGAAGCAGTTCTAGTTGTCAGATCCCTGAACAACTGTCAACCTAATTACAGTATAGAATATATATGTAAATATATATTCAGGACTAAGCATATTATCTATCTAATGACATAACACACTATTAATATATACAAGCGGGATAGGGATTAAGCAACCGCTCTGAAAAGGATAAAACTCATCAAACTTTAAATAAAGAAAGTCAAAGACTAACTAGCCCAAAGGCAGTACAACTATAGCAATTTGATTACTAAGCAATTATAAGCAAAATACTGCAAAAAGAGGTAAATATAAAACAATTTGGCCCGAGTGCTCCGACGACCTCCGATCTGTTGCAGTGGCAAACTAGATCTGAGGTAGGACAGAGAGTATCATGGGATAGGGACCTGGCCTCATGCTACTCAGATCTTCAGTTAGTAAAGCAGCCGACTCTGAGCCAAAGGATCGGCTCCGAACCCATGTCTAAGAATGAACATCGAGATTGAACAACTTCACATTATGTGTTGTGTGAAATGTAGTGTTGTCTAAGTATGTATAGATGTGATGTAGGCTAGTGTTGTGAGGAATAGTGAGACAGATGTTAGTGTGATATACATGCTGTCTGTGATTTATGTTTGAATACTAGGCCATGTGATGATAGAGGTTAATGGAGAGTAAAAGGGTGTAATTAATAGCTACAGTGTGGTCAGAAGTAATTACCTAATAACTTTTACTATACTTACTGTCTTTTTTTGACCATAGTAGTTCAATGTTATGCTGTTAAGCAGAATGTACGTTTTTTTTTTTTTTTGCTAATTATTGCCAATTGTCTTTTTATTGTACTTTGGAGCTTTTCTCTCTGGGTCTCAGCTGAAAATGGACTTCTAGTCTAGTCTGGCATCCCTGGTAAACAAATGTTAAATAAATAAATATGCACTTTAACATGCATGCACAATGGCCAGTCTGTGGAAAATTTTCTTACATGAAACCGATCCTTCATGCAAAAAAGGTTGGAGGCCGCTGTTTTATGAGAAAAATCAGTGTTTGTTGTATATGGCATGCTAGGAATTTGTCATTTCCCCACCAAAGTCCAAGAACCTCAGCTCTAGTTGTATAATAAATATAACATATATGGAGATGCTGGGGGTGTTGATCCCTCCTTGTAAAATATTTTTTATCTATTTTTTAATCAGGATATGTGCTTCAGTAATGTCTTAGGTAAACAGCATTTGTAGAAGTAGCAAACAATGCAGGCAGGCAGTATCTTTTCAAACATACACTTTTCCCTGAAGTAATTTTGTTAGTCAACCTTTAGTAAGAGGATTCTTGACAATTTGCCATTTAGTAAATTGCAGTGAAGCCTAAAAATGTATGAGCTGAGATAACAAAGAAATAAAGCCAAGAATGCTCTTTTGTTAATTTAGGTCCTCGATGTGCTGTTGAATACAAACCCATTAAAGATGGGCATAAATGTACAATACTTAAATACGGATTAGGACATAGCAATTTATAACATGTAAAAATAACGCAATAGTTAACAGTTTTCACATTCATTGCTTGCTATTTCTTTCAATATGCTACTCCCAATGCATTCTACAGGACAGAAAAATAATGCAGGTATACAAATCTTCAAAGGCATTCTTACTTGGCAGAACATCGAGTCGATTTCTCCTAACAAATCACATGTGCTATATGTAATGCCACTATTAAACTTGACATGAATAACACGTATAAGAAAACGTATACTGCTATAAAAAAAGGTTCAGGGAGCTAGCCTGTATCTTTTAGCATTATATTCAATCACCATATGTCATAATTTCTGAAGCACCAACTATGTTGCAATGTGAAGGCCATAAACAAAATGGTCTTATCCAGATTGGTAATAAGTTATACATAACTACCAGCACACTATGTGGGATGCTCATTTCACTCATAGTCAAAGGACTGAACAACCACAGACTTCCTGAATTAGCGCTCTACATACTGCCAATGCTACATATAAGTTTGTATTATTTGCCTCTGCTGACAGGTCAGAAGAATTAATTAACACTCTCTGCTGTCATTATTACTTTTCTGCTAGTGAGGCAGCATACGCTTTTGCAGGTCTGGCAGCTAGCCATGCTGGGTTTGTGGATACAGCTCTTTGTTATGTAAAGTGGATTTCCCCTGGGAAAAAATACGCTGGGTGGTTACATCACAACCTTCAAAAGGACAATGCAACAGAATAGCACTGTTCACCATGGGTTCCTAGAAAGGTGAGCCGCCAGGTGTCAGACTGTTGTAAGAAAACAATAATACTCACTAAGTCCGTCTTGTGACATACAGAGTAGGATATACTTTGAGTGAATTAGTTATGGCAGGATTGAGAAAAAGAACTGCGGCCCTCTGGAAAGAGGTCACACTGGTCTTTTTCATACCTAGTTAGTTGCAACTTTGCTGACATTCACACTCTAAAAGACAGCACATAGAAAAGCAAGTACAAGACTTGTCGCACATTTTGTACAATCTTGTCTGACGAGCAAACTGCTGAAAATTAACTGCTAGTTGTGTTAAGACAGGGGCTACATCATATCTACAGTTTTACTCCTTCACAAAATTTGCTGTAATAGAAATTAACGTATTACATATTTATAACCCAGTTCCCAGTGTTTTAAGGTTTTGTTAACAGTGGATTTTTATTACTTTAACGTGTTATGACATGATTTTATACCTAACTTTTAATAAGGCAATAAGAAAGCTGTTATTCAGTTTGTAGTTATTTCTATGATCAAAGTGTTAGCAAATGCGCAAATACATACAACCACAATCACATCCACCTAACCCACACATACAACATGCAACTAATACTCACAGACACACACACACAAACACATATCCACACAAAAACATGCACACACACACACACACACGCACGCAATTTCCCTAAAACACTACTATAAATAAATGTTAAATGATAATGAAATGATAAATAAATTTTTGAATAGTTATTTTTGGCCTGTTCATGGTGAGGAAGCTCTCCCCAGCTCCTTTTCAGTGTGCATACCCACAACACACTTGGTCTACCTTTATCATCGCAGCTCAGGTCCCCCCTAGCATCAGCAACATTGCCATATAAAACCACTGCTACAGGCCGGTTTCTCCCTACAGTTATTTCAAGCCAACAATGACACAAATAAAAAGGATACCCACCAAAAATGTCTGCATAGGTGACTGGATGTTTGCAATTCTTATTATCAGAAAATTTGGTCTTTTAAATGTTATTTTTTAAACATTTTGACCGGATGTTTACCATTCTTTTTATAGCAAATTTGGTACTTTTACTAGTTATTTTTTAAACATTTTTCAGCCGGCGTACACACCTGTAAGGGCTCCCTCCCCCACCCCAGGCAACTATAGCATCATCTCTCACCACTAAGTGGCACAAAGTACAGTTTTGTACCTACCATAAATGTAGATGTCCGAACAGGAATGCATCTGCAGTCCTTACAAATGGGTTGTCCTGTCGTCAGGCAGCCCTTCGGTCAGCCGGATTCCAAAGTCTGGGTCTGGCCTCGGCTGGTGTCGCACTTCACCCAACGTCATAGCTGCAGTTCTTCGGGTATAAAGGCATCAGCCGACGCCATTTTCCTCAGTGTTTCTTGCCCCAGATGCCAGTTGCCCTCTTGGATAGCTAAATTTTGGATACATGCCAATGTTTCCAAATAGTAGAAGGCAAACACAAAAAATAAGCATGTATGTACATATATACAAACAAATACACCATAAGAGATCCCCCCCAGCTAGCTATTAGATGGGCAAATACCCTAGGAATACCACAGAGGGGAAGGAGGGTGGGTAATCCTGACTGCAGATGCATTCCTGTTCGGACATCTACATTTATGGTAGGTACAAAACTGTACTATGTCCTTCAAGGATGCATCTGCAGTCCTTACAAATGGGTAGAATACCATAGCCAAACTAGGGAGGAGGAAAAAGAAATTATGGTGTAGTTAGGATCCCTTGCAAAACAGCAGTGGCAAACCCTGCTCGGGATCTAGAGTATAAAGGTAAGTTATAATGCTTGGCAAATGTATGCACGGAGGTCCAAGTAGCAGCCTCTATAATGTCCTTGGTAGCCACTCCTCGTAAGAAAGCTGTGGTAGTGGCTGCAGCCCTTGTAGAATGAGGCCTTATGTTCTGTGGAGTTTGCTTTCCATGGTAGGAGTAACAGAATCTGATGCAATTTCCTATCCACTTGGAGATTGTCTGTTTTGAAATTGCTTTTCCTTCCCTTCCTGTTGCATATGCTACCAGAAGCTGGTCAGTTTTTCTATTGCCCTTGGTTCTGTCCAGGTAGTAGCGCAACTGCCTATGTACATCCAAAGTATGCAGCAGTCTTTCCCCCCTGTTCTGTGGATTGGGGAAGAAGGTAGGTAGGTGGATAGCCTGGTTTAAAGACACTCTGGATACCACCTTAGGCATAAATGTAGGATTTGTTCTCATGGACACTCTATCTTGATGGAAGATTAGGAAGGGTTGCACTGCCATTAAAGCCTGTAGCTCAGAAACCCTTCTTGCTGAGGTAATTGCCAGCAGAAAAGCAGTTTTCCAGGATAGGTGTTGAAGATCTGCTGTCGCTGCTGGTTCGAAAGGGGGGAGTGTCAATTTTTCTAGCACAAAGTTCAAGTCCCATGCTGGTAATGGTGGTTTCCTAGGAGGTTTTACATTTTTAATTCCTCTCAGAAACTGCCTGAGTAGAGGATGCGAGAAGACAGGAGGATCGAAGCTGTATTCTGCAGAAATAGCTGATGCATGTATCTTGATGGAGGAATAGGACAGGCCTGTATGGAAAAGCTCTGCCAAATACTCCAGGATGTTGGCAATGTCTACCTTTGACACATCTTTGAGAAACCTTTTCCATTTTCCTGCATAGTTCCTTCTTGTTGAGGGTCTGCGGGCCTCAAGGATAATGTCTTTAACCCTTTGGGATAAATCTGGGTTAGTTGCTCTTATGTAATGTTCCAGGCAGTCAGCTGCAGAGTTTTCAGGTTTGGATGCAGGGTGTTGTAGCCGCTCTGAGTTAACAGCAAAGGAATCAGGGGTAGTGTCCACATTTTCCCCCGAGACATGCTCCTCAGTAATGGGTACCAATGTTGTCTTGGCCAGTCTGGAGCTATCAGAATGATCCTTGGACGTTCCTCTTTGATTTTCAATAGCACCTTGTGCATCAAAGGAAGAGGTGGGAATGCATATGCTGTCAGGCCTTTCCAACTGAAGGACAGAGAATCCACCTTCCAAGCAAGTGGGTGGTACGTCCTTGTGCAGAATTTCTTGAGCTGGTGATTGAGTGGGGATACGAATAGGTCTATTTGTGGCAGTCCCCATTTCCTTGTGATGACCTTGAAGATGCCCGGGTGTAGCATCCATTCGTGAGCATCCGTGGTAGTTCTGCTTAATATGTCTGCTAGGATGTTTTCTTTTCCCGGTACAAAAATTGCTTGTAACTGAATGTTGTAGCTCAGAGCCATATTCCATAGGTCTAGTGCCATCCGGCATAGAGGGTATGAATGAGTGCCTCCCTGTTTGTTGATGTACCACATGACCGTGGTGTTGTCTGTCCTTATCAACTGCCCTTCTTGGAGGAATGGTCTGAAATTCTGGATTGCTAGTTTTACTGCCAGCATTTCCTTTGATTTATGTGCAGGTGCAGCTGATCTGGAGTCCATAAGCCTTGTATGCACTTGTCCAGCATGTGGGCCCCCCAACCGAGGTCTGAGGCGTCCGTTGTGATGGTTTGGCTTGGTTGAATGCTGTGGAAGGGCAAACCTGGGTTTGACTGGCATGCCTGGGCCCACCATAGGAACTCTTGTTTCAGGCATGGGATTAGTGGTATTTCGGTTTCTAGGCTGTGCCTGTGTTGAGACCATAAATTCTTCAGGTACCACTGTAGCTTTCTCATATGCAGTCTGGCATGAGGGACCAGGATTATGCAGGATGCCATGAAGCCCAAGGCCTGCAGTACTTTCCTTGCTGTTAGTTTGTTCTGCTTTGTTAATGCCAAGAAGTAGAGAGGAAGTTGTTCTTGTTTTTCTGCAGTTAGGAATGCCATCTGTTTTACTGTGTCCAATACTGCACCTAAGAAGGTTATTCTTTGGGATGGTATCAGTCTTGATTTGTTTATATTGACTGTATATCCCAGGGCTTGCAGTAAGCAAATGACTCTTTGTAAGTCTTCTGTTAGCTTGTTTTTGTTGTCCGCTTGTATCAGGCAGTCGTCCAGGTATGGATATATTTGGATTCCCTGAAGCCTGCAGTGAGCGATTACTGATGCCAGGCATTTCGTGAACACTCTGGGCGCAGTAGATAAGCCAAAGGGCAATGCTGAGAATTGATAATGCTCTGATCCTGCAAGAAATCTGAGGTATCTTCTGCAAATTGGTCGTATGGGGACGTGCAGGTATGCCTCCTTGAGATCTAGAGTCACCAGCCAATACTCCTTGCCCAGCATGGGAAGAAGTTGCTGTAGGGTCAGCATTTTGAACTTTGGAACAATGATGAATGTGTTTAAAGTGGACAGGTCGAGAATAGGCCTCCAATTTTTCTCTTTTCTTGGTACCAGGAATAGTCTGGAGTAAAATCCCTTTCCTTGTTCCATAGATGGTACCCTTTCCACAGCTCTCATCTTTGCTAATTGAGCTATTTGTTTTAGAGCTTCTGTCTTTTGATTTGGTGGTAGGTTTGGCATTCCTCTTTTTCCTGGTAAAGTATGGAAATGAAACCTGTAGCCTTGGTCTATAGTTTGCAAAATCCACTTGTCTCTTGTGATGTAGTGCCAGTTTTTTGAAAATAAGGCTAACTTTCCGCCTAAGGGTGCTGCTATTTGTTCCCTGGTAGGCGGTGTCAGAGCCAAGTCACTGTGATTGTCCTGTTGCAGTGGTAGTAGTTGTGTCTGTGCCTCGCTGGTTGTTACCTTGCCACTGGCGTCCCCTGTAGGCACCTCCTCTGGATTGATTTCTGCCTCTTGAACGCCTATTCCTGCCTCTCTGAGATTTAGAGGAGTCTGGAAAGGACCAATTTTTGGAAGGCCAGTTCCTGCTAAACCTTGGAGGCTGAATCTGTAAGAAATCTTTCACTGTTTGTACAGATTTTGCCTTCTGTTCCATTTTCTTCAGTACCTGTTGAGCAGGAGAACCAAATAAACTGACCTTATCCATAGGAGCATCTAATAGTTTTGCTTTAACATGATCCGGCAAGACCTGTTCTTTCAACCATGCATGCCTTCTTATAACTGTGCCAGTCATGGCTGATCTAAAGGAAGCCTCCAGTGCATCATAGCCACATTTTAAAGAATGGTTACTAACCTGCTGAATGTTATGCACCATTTCTAGAACATATTTCTTATCTAAAGAATCATCAGAGGACAGTTTCTTAGTTAACTGATCAAGCATAAACTCCTGGTATTAAATCATATGAAACTGACAGTTCAATGCCCTAGCTGAGAGAGTAGCAGAGGTGTGTACTTTTTTTACCCCATCTTTCTAAGGACCTGGATTCCCTTTCAGAAGGGAGAGGGTTTTTAACTGAGGTCGAAGCTACTGCCTTAGGCCCCTGGGAGATAGTCTTGGGATCTGCAAAAGGAGCCTTGTATAAATGGTGATGTGTGTCCGGGACCCTGTAAAACCAATCGGGCTTAGCAGGGGCTGGAGGCAAAGTATCAGGAGCAGTGCAAGCATCATTAAATGCATCATCTACAACAGGAAGAACTGGAGGTATAGCTAAAGGCCTATGTTGTGGTAAATGCAAAAAGGTCCTAAGCCTTTTCCTTGAATCTGAGAAATCTTGTCCCTGCCATTGGAATTGCTCTCTCATGGCATGTAAGGTTTCCCCAAAGGAAAATTCTTCTGGTGGAGAGGCAGGAGGAATCGATTCCTCAGCATCGGAGTCTTCATAAGTAGAAAAAGGAGCCTCTGGATGGTCTGTATTGTCTGTATCATCAGAAGAATCATCTGAGGACACTGGCTCAGGGGGCTCTGCTCTAGGTCTCTTTTCTGGAGGAGGTTGAGAGGCCCTGTCTGGATGAGATTGGGATCCCCTTATTAAAGAGATGAGATCCTCTGCCAGAGTGAGCATTTGGGAACTGGAACTGGGCCTGTGAGAGGGGGGCTTAACAGGCACAGACTTAGAAGTTTTGGCTGCTTTAGCCCTGGCAAAGGCCTTTATGGACATGGCTGCAGGAGGCCTAGCAGCACCACGTGCAGGGGTTGAAACATCCAAAGGGATGGTGTCCGATAATTCTTGTGAAACCACAGTAGCAGGTTGAATTTCAGAGGCCGATTCAACCAGGTTAGAAGGGGCCTCGGTAGTAGTCATGGATTCGGCTGAAGATAGGACCGTTTGCTCGGTTTCGGCCGAAACCGAGACACTCGCGGTTTGCTTAACCGCGGTTTCGGCCGAAACCGCGGACCGCGAGTGTCGGTCCTTTTCTTTGCGTTTCTTAACAACTTGTGAAGTCGGAGGATCCGACGGCATTATGTACGCAAAATCTGAGATGAAAAACTGTTCAGCAAACTCCGACCGACGTCTAAGCGTCCGTCGGTTGAAAGAAGCACAGGCTAAACAAGCTGCTACGTCGTGGTCTGGGCCTAAACAAGGTAAGCAGTAAGAGTGGAAATCTTTATGAGGTATTTGTTTCCCACAAGTTAAACAGTTATTCACTTTTTCTGACATCGGCTGAGGCAAGAAAGAGTCCCCAATGGGGTACTTAGCTTTTTAGAAGTCTTCGAAGTAGTATTCGGTAGTAGTAATCTCTGGATCTGACCGACCGGCACTTGCGAACAGCTTCTGCTTCGGGCGCCACGCGGCAAGAAAGACTGAGGAAAATGGCGTCGGCTGATGCCTTTATACCCGAAGAACTGCAGCTATGACGTCGGGTGAAGTGCGACACCAGCCGAGGCCAGACCCAGACTTTGGAATCCGGCCGACCGAAGGGCTGCCTGATGACAGGACAACCCATTTGTAAGGACTGCAGATGCATCCTTGAAGGACATCTAACAATATACTTGCTGTATCTTGTCCCAAATAAATCTGCCTCCCGAATGGAATTCCTGTAAAGTAAGGCTAGTACCATTTACTTGGTGTATTTTGCCCCGAGATAGATTTGCCTTCTTTTATTTTTTCACATACACACCACAGCCAGAAAAGTAGTGTTTCTGCAACTATCTGTTTATACTTCTACCTTTCTGCCTCTAGCTCTTTCTTGCTTTCACTTAGACAGGATCAGGAAGAAGGGAGGCGGGGTTGCAATCTTCCACAAAGATAACCTAAGCATACAAGAAAAAGAAAAATGATCTGGTTCCGCACAGCAGTGAAAATCAATATGTCTTTTATTGTAATAAGGTAAGCGCTTTCTCGGAATAACATTCGCTTCATCAGACCAACAAAGATAGAATTCTTCTTCTTCTTCTTCTTTCGGCTTTTTCCCGGTTAGGGGTCGCCACAGCAGATCACCGTCCGCTCATGATTGGCAGTAGAGTTTTACAGTGTCGAGTTTCCAGCCCTGCACCCAACCTTCCACAGAAGGCACACACATGCACGCACTCACACCTAGGGCCAATTTAGTGTGTCAAATCCACCTACAGTATGTCTTTGGGATGTGGGAGGAAACCGGAGCACCCGGAGGAAACTCACGCGACCACAGGGAGGGCATGCAGACTCCGCACAGAAGGCACCCCAGCCGAGGATCGAACCGGAGAACCTCTTGCTATGAGGCGACCAACAGTTACATTTTTAAACACTAAAACATCCAATCAAAAATCAGATAAAATGTGCATCATAGCTAAAAGCCATGTGATAAAATACATCTGTAGAATATATAGATCTTTAAAAAATTGAATAAAAACAGACTAAATGATCAATATGTACTTAAAAATGGTAACGAATACAATAGTAAACAATAATAGAGGATGGACTATTGAAATATATATGATAAAATATTAAAAGAGAAATCAATGCTTTATTGGCCATGCTTTAAGGAAGGGTTTCAGGGGAAACTATGTTGTTTAAACCAGGAGGTTTATCAGCTTGAAAGCGCAAAATCCATTTCTGCTCACTAGATTCTGTTCTATTATTTATGTCACCTCCTCTCTTGGTACTATGCAGAATCTCTAGTACCATAAAGCTAAATTTATGTTCTTTACCCTCTTTAGCTACATGTAATGATAGTGCGCTGGTTTCTTTAACATTCCTAATATCCCTAAGGTGTTCAAGTATTCTATCCTTAAACACCCTGTTTGTTTTCTCTATGTAAAATGAGAAGCAGGTAGTACAATAGCAAAAATAGACATTTTTTTTTGTTCGACAATCTGCATAAAAAGCAGTATCTATCTTAAAACCCAAAGTGGGATGTGTGAAATGATTACCAATGTGTATATGTGTACAGGCCATAAAATTCCTACACATATATGTACCAAGTCTATCAGAAATTATAGTTGATTTAGTATTAATGGATCGATAACAGAGCTGACTGTTAAGTGATCTATTATTTCTAAAAGCAAAATCTGGCTGTGTGCCAATGCCCCCATTCAACTCATGTACAGTAGACAGAATATCCCAGTTCTTTTTAATAATATCACATGCTACATGCACATTGCTGGCAAAAGTCAATGACATCCTTAGTTTATTCCTAGAGGTATAAGTGGAAGCATCACTTGAGAAAGTACTGTCAGTATTATCCCTGTTGTTAATACTAGTGGGGAGGGGGGGGGGAATTATGGCTGGCACTTACCTGATCTATGCCGCCATCCTTCTGCTATTTGAGGATCAATAGGTTTGTCACTATAGCCTCTTTCTAAAAATTCTTGTTTAAGTGTTTGTAATGCAACAATGAGACTATCATCATCATTAAAAAGTCTCATAGTTCGAAATATCTGTCCTTTCAACACATTGAATTTCGTATGATTCGGATGCATACTGCCATAGTGTAGAACATTATTCTTTCTAACAGTTTTCTTATACAAAGTAGTAGACACAGTGGATAAATTATTTTTAGTAACTTTAACATCCAAAAACTCTACTTCTTTATCAGAATATTCATAGGTAAAACTCAAGAAAGTATTTAACTGATTTAAGTATAAAAGAAACTCTTGTAGCCACTGCTCTGAGCAATGCCACAACAAAAAAATATCATCCACAAAACGTTTATACCATTTGATGTTAACCTGGTATTCATTATTCGAAAGTACATGTTTAGCTTCCCAATTAGCTAGGGATAGGTTGGCGTAGCTATTAGCACAAGCTGTGCCCATAGCTATGCCAACTTTTTGTGCATAATAAACATCATTAAAAATAAACACATTGTTTTCTAGGATGATTTCCAAACGTGTGCAAATAAGTGTCACCTTAGTATCAGGGGTGTTTCTCTCACACAGTAATTCTCTGACATTTTCAACAATGATTCAATATCCAAACATTGTCCTAAGATAATTTCATTTTGTTTAGATAGCTCATTTAAAAAACTCTTGGTATCCTTTAAAACAGTGCTACAATTTGCCAAGGCAGCATGCAAAGTCTTTTCTACAAAGATAGAAAGTGTCTCAGTTACCCAACCTCGGCCTGAAACTATAGGGCACATAGGTGGAGTTAAAGAATTCTTATGTATTTTGGGTAGACCATACATCAAAGGGACTGTTGGATGTTCTACCTTGAAATACTCAAACAGTTGCTCAGATATCATGCCTGTTATTAATAAAGCAAAGATAAAAAACTGTACTTTTTCTAAGACACTACTAAGTATATGCATAGGTAAGATGGCATATGTATCAACGTCACTGAGATGACTTAACATAGATTCTATATATTTGTCCTTGTCGATAACAACAATACCACCTCCTTTATCAGCTGGACGTATTTCTATACTACTCCACCTATGCGCCTATGGCTTTTAGCTATAATGCACATTTTATCTGATTTTTGATTGGATGTTTTAGTGTTTAAAAATGTAACTGTTATTCTATCTTTGTTGGTCTGATGAAGCGGATGTTATTCTGAGAAAGCGCTTACCTTACTACAGTAAAGGACATATTGATTTTCACTGCTGTGTGGAACCAGATCATTTTTCTTTTTCTTGTATTCTTTGGTTTTTGCATCTAATTCCTTAATTGGTTCAAGGACTGTTTTCGTTTTATAACCTAAGCATAGACTACCTGCCCATCAAATACCCTTATGATAACAACTTTGCAGTTCTAGTAACATGGCTCAGACTTAACCCAAAGATAAATATTACCATAATAGCCACTTACATACCTTCCAACAATACTCCCACTGCCACTGAGGAACTCATTGCCTGGAGAGCCTCAACCTATACCCACAAAACCATTATCACAGGTGACTTCAACTTAGACTGGAAGACATGCACTGGTGATAACCCCTCCACCTTCTTAAATCTACATGGTTTCTCCCACACTATCTAGTTTCCCACTCGAACAGATAAACACAGCAAAAGGAAATCTATCTTAGACTGATCACTTATTAACAATGCCACCTACAACTATCTCTCTGGATGCCTTCCAAATAATTTAAGTAACCATAGACCTACTTGCTTAATCCTTCATCAGTTCAACCCACCCAGAACCATAGTTTACAAAGTCATATAAAATATCAAAAACTTCAACAATGAAGAATTTTTAGATGTGGTCAATAAATGTAACTTGACACCACTCCATCATCTCCAACTCGATCAGGACATAACATAATTCAATGACACATTTCTAGCTGTTCTAAATAGCTTAGCACCAACTCATACATGTCGTGTTAAAAATGAAAAATTGCCCTGGATATCAAAAGAAACCATTAGACTTCAAAAACTAAGGGACAAAATCTGGTTTCAATATCAGTAAACAAAAGACAATAAAACTCTGTTAGCATACCAGCAGCTCCGCAATCAAACAAAAAACAACTCAAACTTGACAAAAAACATATTACATATCTATGCAAAACAAATATGAAAACAATCCCAAAAAGTTCTGGCAGGCAATTAACTTGTTCCTCCACCGAGGTAAAGCTACAACCCCAGAACCAACAACAAATAACCAAAGTGTGAGTATTGCCTCACAAATCAACACCTACTTTATAAACACCATCTTCTCCTTAGTTACAGGGAACAATTCCACCCACCGTCTCTTCCACCTAATGTGGAAACTGACAACTCTTTTGCCCTCAAGCCTGTCCCAACTAACACCAATGGAATGATCAAGAAAAAACTGAAAGCTTCTTCCTTGGCAGCTGACCAACTCCTCAAACATATCTAAGTAAATCACAACTAATCCTCAACCCCAAAAAGACACAGTTAATGCTATTTACCACTAGCAAGCAATCACCGACCACACCTCTTTTCACCATTCTCTCAGCAAACAACACAGTCATCCAACCAGCTAGGTATACAAAACTCCTCGGCGTGACTATCAACAACAAAGACAGATTTGACCAACACATATTTATCGCAATTAAGAAAGTTCATGTCAAACTTGGCTCACTGTACAGAAGCAAGGTATTCCTCACTGACAATACCAGACTAGCCATATCCAGAACCTTCCTCCTCTCTAAGCTCCTATATGCTTTTCCCCTCTTTACCAACTTAAAAAAATCAGACTTAACCAAATTGGAAACTTGCTACAACAAAATAGCCCACTTCGCAGCCAACCGTCCCCAACAAACCCACCATTGTTTTGCTCTACAGAAATTAAATTGGCTCGAGCTACCTAACCTCCTCCATCTCTACCAGCTTAAATTCACACACAATATCATCTTCCATCCTGACAACTGCCCATCCCTCAAGGAACTTGTTGTTCCCATCTCATGCCTATCAAGTCTAAGATCCACAGACAGAAACTTTCTCACAGTAAACAAAGGTAACAATACTCACAGTGAAGCCCTATTCTCAAATGAAATAGCCAAATTATGGAACTCTCTACCCCACACCCTCCAACACACACCTGAATCTACCAATTTCAAACTACTACTATTTCAAAATCTATACAAAAACTGGCACTGCTCCTGCACCAAACTTGACTGACAAGATATCTATAACTCTCCCAACACACTGTCCACTCCTTACCTCATTTTCTCCCTCTCCTCAGTGTTGTTACTACTCAGAAAAAATATATATACATATATATATATATATATATATATATATATATACACACACACACACACACACACACACACAAAGGAAATCAAATTTGTTCATAACTATTATTTAATATGTACACACACTACTAATTTTATTTTTCTCACAGTGATCTTTGCTGAAATGCTTGTGTGCTTTTCTTTTTGAACCTGTATCTACTAGAAAACAGTATTACATACTTATTTGTATAGCCTAACTAGATGATGTGTATTCTGCATCTTAATATATGTATACTAGTGTACAATCTAATTACTGTATTTTGCTTACATTTCTGTGGAACTTTTCTCTCTGGGCCTCAGCTGAAAATGGGCTTCTGGCCCAGTTGGACTTTCCTGATCAACAAATTTAAATAAATAAACAAATAAAATGTACAAATCTATTCCCTTCAGTTGCTAGAATGTGAAAAGGAAGAGGCTACAACTCTTGTTATCACAGGTGAAC
Organism: Protopterus annectens; assembly: GCF_019279795.1. Lineage (NCBI taxonomy): Eukaryota > Metazoa > Chordata > Ceratodontiformes > Protopteridae > Protopterus > Protopterus annectens. Next base: position 883,616,961 of record NC_056731.1, read on the forward strand.
AAGCTGCAACTTACTGACTGCTTGTTTTCGTAGGGAAAGACTTCTGCTATTGTTAGTATTACAACATCAGCAGTAATTCACTCTTTTTGAGGAGAGTCAGTAAAAGTAATCTGATTAAGAAAATAACACAAACTGAATGAATGGGGAAACAACTGAATGAACAACTAAACAGCTACATACATAAATAAAAAAGTCTGAAGTAAAATACTCTCAGCTTATCAGAGCACTTCACCATTCAACTCATTTCAGAGAAACTAGAATTTTGCCAGCCTGGTCATGGGAGAGTTCATCAAATGCCTGCTCTCCCATGTATAAATGCCAATGAAGCCCATCCCTTCCATATCATATGAGGCTTTCAGCTAATTGCGAGACCACATTAAGGGCACTTGCTCCTATCTACCCCTTCCTTAATGCTGGATTGGCTAGCTGTTGACAGTGTTTATGCAATAAAAATGTGACGATATTCTAGGTCGGAAAGTATGCAAAAGAAATACACTAGTCCACTATGAAAATTGTGTAACTAACAGAATTGCAAAGGACCATTATTAAAGTTGTAAATGAGAAATATTTGTTCCAGCTTCATTTTAAGTACCATATCTTGTCTTTTATCTCACAAAAGGCAACTAGTCCCTTTTATTTTGGATCATAGATTTCACAATAGAGCTGTTGCCTCCTGCTTAATGAAATTATTAAAAAGCTCCGAAGGGTATGCAAATATGTGACGCAAGAAGAAAGAAGAATAATAATAATCACCACAGCAGGCAATATAATTTAATTTAAAATGATTCAAAAATTAAATACACTAGTGCACTGATTTGAATTTCATATTTTTCTCATATAAGGCAATCTGAAGAATGGAGGACATTCTGCTAGGCATGATTCATTTTTATTAGACAAATAGTTTACTCATAATTGCAAATTTTATTTATTTATTTTTAGTGAACTGTGACATACCTGTTATGGTAACAGTTTTTACATGGAAATGAAACAAATCCAGTAAATAAAAAAAAAAGGGTTAAAAGCTGTAACCTTCAAAAACGTGCCAGCAACAGCATTACTGCACAGGACAAATCTTTGACTGCAGTCTGTGTGACCTGCATTGGAATAATGACAAGGGTGAAGAGGATGATGGGAATGAGCAGCTGACACTGATTCCGCCAAACTGTGGGAAGGACAGAGATTTAGCTTGCTGTATTGAAGACATATACTGTACATGAGTGCAGGTGAATCACGTGCAGCAAGCAGCCTGGCATGCACACACAATACAAAGAGGTGCACTGGTCAGCCAGGAGACTAGGCAGGTATAGTAGCATTCATGGTCCTCCTAGAAGTAGCTCATTCTGAAGTATGCAGGCCACCAGGGGAGGAGTTAGAATAGTCCCCAGGACCTGCAGACTGGCTCACTCCAAATCATTTGACTCTCACATGCACAAAAGAGCAAAAGGGTTCATAAGACTCACAGGCTGGGGAACATGTAGCCTATGAAACCTAGCTTTCTCCCATATAGAGGAACAAATGGGCCAACTAAGTGCAAGAAGGGGGAGTCACTGGGCCATTTGTGCAGACTCAGTAAAAAATGAAAACAAAATCCAGCAACGGTTATGGTGCAACATATAGCATTCAGGAAGTGCAACCAAATATGTAAAGAGCAAGATGGAGAACTGTACTAATTATAACTAAATGGCAGAAGTTCAAACACAGAACAGACCCAATCAAGGAAACAAAAGAAAAAAATCAGTTAAAAATGAGGGAAGGGCACAGCCTTTTTAAATGTACATTTTATACAGATTATCAATGACATTACCTGTGCACAAACCTGGGAGTGCCCACTCTCCATTCTTCGGTACATTAGGCAATGTAAGTGTACTTTCCTGTCATTTTTTATTTAGGGTATCTCTTCTCTATTCTACATGCATCAGCTCTTTCTAATACTCGGTTCCTCCTATAGCCTCATTGACCTTTGAAGACAGCTGTGTTTTAGCCCTTGCCTCTCTCATAACTCAGGTACACTACTGGATACTCTTGTAGCCTTTCTTCTCCTGGCGCTCATCCAGGTATTCAGCATTATGGCACCCTCTCCTAAGTGATAGTGGAAAATTTGCAGACTATGAACTATGCCTTTGTTTTATATGTCAGTTATATGCATACATATGTAGCTCAGATTTACTACACTTCGACGGTGCAGTGGTGCAGCAGTAGCATTGTTGCCTCACAGCAAGAGGTTCTCTGGTTTGATTCTTGGTTGGAGTGCCTTCTGTGCAGAGTCTGCATGTCCTCCCTGCGTTTGTGTGGGTTTTCTCTGGGTACTCCGGTTTCCTCCCATATTACAAAGACATGCATCTGGAGCATTTCTCCCCGAGCCACTGCTGAAAATTGGCTTCGCTCTAAGTTGGACTTTCCAGGTAAACAAATGTTAAATAAATAAACTTATTTAGGTACTCCAAGATGTTTAAAGGATTGTAGTATCAAAGCATGTATTTAGATTTGTACTCCTTTTATCTTTTACTGTTGTCTCAGATAATGGCTGAAAAGCATCATTAGACCAGTAAACCTACTCAGTTCTGTAATGTAAGAATGAATGAATAAGGGAGGGAAGGATATATAAACAAATTTACCCCAGGACTGACCCTTACCCTTTTAATAGACAGAGGCAGTGCGAAGGTGTGACCCTAACAAGTAATCCTCAAAAAACGAAAATTATTTAAATAAAATCATGAAAAGGATAGTTAAACCTAAAGCATAACATAGCTAAGTGACAAATGGGTAATATGGCATGGCTTAAAAAGACCCACCATGAACTTAAAATGTTTTAGTATTTTAGCAATGCTACTTCCAAAATCAAAGAGCTCACTGTCACACTGTAGTTGTATGTAATTTAGTATTTTGCAATGTGTAAAATGCTGGTTTGCAGAACCAATTTCTCATATTATAGCGTGAGACTTTGTTTTAGCCAGTGCAGAGCTTTTGCCGACATTTCACTACCGCTAGTATCCACCATACCTCTCAACCTTGCCAATTTTCTCGGTTTTTACCGGTTTTTAGGTCCAAATAATGGGGTACCACAATTCCTGAGTGGCACCCCTTAATTTCCAAATCTCCCGACTTTTTTTTCTGGCTTTTTTTAGGCTGATGTCATCACATGCAGAGGTGTGCGTGATGACGTCAGCTCTGTGAACAGTCTGCCAGCCTGTCAGAATTGGCTGAGGGCTCGAGGGATTCACTGCACTTTCTGGCCAGCCAGCAGCAGTAAAAATAGCATGCGAGCCATGTGTGCATTTCCCAGCTGCTGCAGGTAAGGACAAGTCAGACCGGTTCTATTCTTCCACGAGAGCAGTTTGATTCTTCTTACTAGTAACTTAGCGGTTCTTTTCTTCACTGAGTGTTTAGTTGATATTTGAATTACACAAGCTGCAAAGGTGTGTGACTGGTTCTGTACTGAGCGAATTACATACTGCGTGCTTAGCGCAAGCGTTGTGATATTTGAATTACACAAGCACCCGGTCCACTCCAGACTGCATTTGGTGTGTGTGTGTGTGTGGGTCTGTGTGTCTGTGCACACGCGTGTGTGTGTGAAATGCCCCAGATAAATATCCCTGGTGGCTAGAGTTACTCAGGCTCAAACCCTGTACCTTGGGCACAGGTAGCAAGAGCCTGAATTCCCAACTCACCACCACCTGTGAAAACTGTCCAGATTTTTGCCTCATATTTTTCTTCTGTTCTTCATAAAATCTGTGGGTTTTTTGGATTTTTTGTGGCAAATCAGTGAGGACTGAATTCACTAAATAACAGGCATTTGAATTTCAGACTTCATATTCTTCAGAAAATAAATGGTGACACAAAACTTTTTATTCTAGCAATTTTCTAAGTTTATAAGATCAATATTTGAAATGTGTCCCTATTTTTGGGGCTGTATTCCACCTTTGTTGGCTTTGTCCAGGTATTTTGTGCTAAGAGGATGAGGGCTATGGTGAGAACTGAATTTACTGAATATGTTTGGGAGCTGTATAACCCCATTATTGGCTTTGTCCAGGTTTTTTGTGATAAGAGGTTGAAAACTTTGGAGATAACTGAATTTATTAAATGATAGAGATTTAAGCTTCAGTCTTCCTATCTTTCAGGAAATCCATGGTGGTAACACAACATTTTATTCTAGCAACTTTCCAAGATTGTACAAGCAGTGTTTTAAAATGAGTCCCAGGTTTTTGGGCTTTTGTCCTCCCCAATAAATTTTGGCTTTTTCCAGATTTCTTGGGCTGCAAAGTTGAGAGATACAGTTGAGTGGATTATACAAGGAGCTGAGAGCTTCAGGGAAAGATAAGTTTAGTGCTGCTTATGCCAAGTCTGCTTGCATTGTTAGTAGCATAACAGGTAGAATATTTGCTTTTGATGCAGAAGGCTGTGGTTTCTACTCACAGTATGTAGATGCATTGCTGATACTGTACTGTGTTGTACTTTTAGATCTCTTCAATGTGGAATTATTTAGATGACTTTTATTTCTGCAGAGATTGTGCATATTTACTGATACTGGTGGATTACAGAAGTTTGAGTAGACTTTTATGATGGAAATGTTCTGAAATGGGCAGTTTTGCCATTACTGGTTCATGCATTTTGTTTCATTGTTTACTGTAAAAATGTTCAAAACAATAAATTTAAAATGCCCTCTAACAACTGTACTGTATTATACAATATAATTTAATACAATCAGGAAGGTCTATCAAAGAACACATGTATGTTTCGTGTGCGGGGGGGGGGGGTATGATTTGAAATCAGCCCAAAGGTAATTATCTGCCACTGGCCAGATGCATTTTCTCTGAATGTGGGTTTCAATGCTGTTTCAATGAAGGTGAGTTTCAAGGGCAGCGAAGTTTTAATGCTAAATCTATTTTCATTGTGAGACTGCATTGCTTTGTTTAGCAGATGTTTATTAGAGTTTGTGCTGTAAAAATGTAAAATAAAATGTCTAAATGAAATCCAAGTCATTGTAGAAGTAAAGCAGTATGCACATTACAGTGTTTATGGTAAATGGAGCAAAATACCCAAGTAATATGACATTGGAATGGCTGCAGGGTGGAGGGCTGTGTATGGGGAAGCCCCATTCAACCATGATTTTGTGAGGGGGGCAAACTCAATTACAGCCCCGGGCGGCACAAACTGTAGCTAAGCCACTGATCAGTAGGCCATGGAGAATGACTTTTGGAGGTCCTAGCAAATTATAATATTCTTTTGCTAAGATTAGATTATTGCCTACCATTAAATGCCCTACTTTTACTACAAAAACCCACATACTGCAAGTCACCAAAAACAAAATCCTAAGGTTTATCTTCTCCCCTCCCAGTGACCTTCATTGCTACACATTTAAAAAAATGGTTACCATTTACTACACGGTCAGGATGTGGGGGCCATATTTTGGGCGTCTGTTCTCCAGTTTGTGTTTGAAAGTTGATATCCCACAATGCCACTGGAGTGGGTGGGGTTACATAATTATATATGCAAATGATATGTTAATCAGCATACAGATTTGTACCCATTTTTCATGGGCCTTTGTCCAGATTTTTTATGTTTCCAGGTTTGGAGGTATGGTAGCTACAGTATGTTGCTACTGAAAATGGTGGTAAGGAAAAAACGGTGAAGACCACTAAGCTTCAGAAGAGAAGAGGGCTACAGATATGGGAATGAACGCTTTAATAGCTACCATGATTGTTTATTTGGAAAGTGTTAAGTTAAATACTTAACCAAGTAAGGCTGCCAGGAAAGTGGTATACTACAACTATTTCAATCAAGTAGTTAGTGAGAAGTACATCATTTATATGATTACTACAACATTGTGTTACACAATATAGTTACAGAGAAAGTTACAGTATGAAAAATATAATTTTGAAATAAAAAAGAAAATCATTAAACTGGTAGCAAAGACATCTTGTGGTAGTTTGTATGTGGGTAGAACCAGCAGGAAGCTTGTAAGAATAACATACGAACATATATTTATGCTACAACAAAAAATGTATTATAAAAGCATAGTATGCTTTTCTTTATTTTAAAAAGTTTGTCTTTGATGTTTTAGACCAAATTATCTTGAATGACAGAGGAATAGACTCCAACAATCTGCTGTAAAAGAGTGAGATGGAATGGCAATTCCATTTGCTGGCTAACAGGACACCAGGTCTGAATGACCAGCCCCAACACAGATGGTGTAGCTCTTGTGGATCACTTATGTCAGGGTGTGTACCGTACACAGAGTACTATGGCTATGCATTGGGATAAGACTGCATTTTGTGTCCTACCCCATTCTGCAACATTTTCTATGACTAATACAGGACTTTGGCACAACATTCAGTGGCATCCTAGCCCTACTGTGTTAACGAATAGTACCCAGCATGTGTTTTCTACGTAAAGTGATAGCTAAAAGTGCAAACACTTTCATTTAGTTCTCAAAACTGGGACACTTGTCACAGAAAGAGCTATCTGGGGGCTTAGAAATGTTACAGTAAATATGAGGAAAACTTGTAGCTTTTTACCTAGGTAAAAACAAAGGACAGATGCAATCTTCTGGGTTCATACATTTTGTCTGTAACCACCATTCAAGCTCTCTAGCCAAGAATGAAGCAGAGTTTCTGCCTCTGAGAATAACTACAGAGACCCACACAGGATCCTCAATGTACTATTACGGCATTGGTTTTCAAGCAAGGTTTGCAAGGGCTTGATCTGAGTTCAGCAATACAAATTCCACATACTGAATGGCTCCTGGTTCACAGCATCCCACCGAGGAAAGAACTAATGCTCTATAAGCAATGGAGAGCTGATTTTGAAGAGTAACAACAAATGCTAGTTTTAATTTGAATCCAGAATGCTTGCAGCTGAAATAAAGATTGGGTCTGTTTTATTAAGTTAACACAGAGGATTATAACATGGTTTTGTGTTTTTATTTTATGTATATATATATATATATATATATATATATATATATATATATATATATATACACACTGCTACCTTCTAGTTTTACTTTCATATGCTCTGTGCTTTATCTTATTCTCTCCAATAGCCCCAACACACTACCTAGAAGTAACAGCTAAATCAGCAAAGAATCCTCACTGCCAAGTCAAGAAAGCCTTTTGATAAAACAGTGCAAGATTTACATTAGTCCCAGAAATACAGCTACACCAAGCAGTCTATCATTCAGATTGATTTTGCAAAACTCAGAAAGTGACACTCCACATGCATTTCACAAAAACCACTGACCTGTTTTAATAGATGAGGTGACTTTTTTGACAGAAATCTAAATTGCTTATAAACAACCTTTTCTATCTTCTTAGTCAGGGGGTTGTTAACTAGATAGGTAAGCTTGATATTGCTGCATTCAAGGGGCGACCATTTGTGGAGAGGGATGATACCAGCCCCTTCACACATGATAGGAATAATCCAATTTCTAAGGCCACAGTTAATAACAAAGGAAACAGTGACAGCCAGGACAGTGGGAAGTATGTGCACAGATGCAACAAGAGAGGCAGCCATCTTAGATGCTCTCATTTTCAACACATTTCTTAAAGCAATCCTTTCCTACTTCTTTAAAGTGAATGTAATGCCAAGGATATTGTTCTGGAGCAGAACTAACACCTACACTCTTAAGTAGCTTGAAATATTGTGCTGTTATGACCTGATTTTTGTATTAAACCGCCTAATGTGGAAGCGTTTATTTTGCAATCTTTTAAAACATTTTTGCAGGCATTTTGAAGCAACTCTCTCTGCCTCTTTACAGTGAAAGGATGTTTATCCTTCTGATACTGACACAAACTTTGTCCTAGGACGTTATCCAACTGAGGTGTAGGGGCCAACCAAAGTAGGGAGGTGTATATCATCTGTAATCTTATAAAAGGAAACAGAGTTTAAGATACCCTTTATAGTGAAAGTATAAAGTGAAGGGCATCTTCCACAGAATGTGTACCAGTCTATTCTACAAATCATATGGGGTCAGACTGACATTGTCAATACCTCTGTAACTCCTGACTTTTAAAGATCTATGTTGGAATGAAGTTTAGAGAGGTCCTCACCACATGTATGGAACAGTGTTCAATGAAAGAGTCATAGACAATCCTTGCTGATTTATAGGACGTGGGTGGGAGGAGCTGATTAGTCAAGCTTGTTTTTGTAGCCTGAGGATTTATCAACCACACTGGGAGATGGATTATAAGACTGAAGGTATGAAGATTCCTCAAATCATGCAAGAACATCCCAGGTCTAGTTAATGTCACCAAGAAAGATGCGATATTGTGTGCAATTATACAAAACGTGCATTTGAAAAGAAACTGTTTGATTTGGGGGGAAATATAAATTCCAATGACCCTGACATTTTCCAGCTTTCTACAAGGACCTTAATCTCCCTGTGTCAGTTTGAATCTGCTTGGCATGGAGGAAACAATTAAGATACTACGCCACAAAAGGAAAACACCACAGCCTCCCTGTCAGAAGAGTCCTGCATGAAACATGAGATTGAGAAAACAGTCGTTGAGACTTCTCCTCTGTATAGGCATGCACAGCAAGAAGTCAGTCCAGAACAAGACAACTAACCTGGTGCAGTTCCTGCATCACAGCTATTCAAAGACCCTGCTTAGGAATCCTGAATAGGCCTTACGAATCAGTAAGTTGCAAGTCCCTTACTCCTCGATGCAGTACATGACAACATTATGGCCTACACCAAACCTCTGGGGGCTTAGCTACAGTATAGCCCCCTCTCTTTGTAAAGGCATAGTACCTGTACTATTACAACATATAAGCATAGTAGATGGGGGCCCAATGTGCTTCCAGGTACTATAGTTGACTACCCAGCTATGATACACATATCCATCTGATTGTGCTATCTTCCTTAGAGCTAAACACGAATATGTGGCATTTATACTGAACCAAGTGTGCTACACCAGTCTCACAGAACAGAAATGCCATATACATCTCATTCCGGAATTTCTTAGTTGCATGACTCTTACTCAGCATGACTGAATGATTTAGCATTAACAGTTTGCCAGCCATGCCAATGAGCTCAGAATTGGCATGTATAAGGCAGATGTGAATGGGGTGTAGAAGGTAAAGCTACTGCTTCTGGTGACAGGCATGAAGGGATACTGGCAGGAGGGACAGTTTACTTTTATATTCTACATTGAATACCAAAGCAGGAAATGGGAGTGGAGTCTCATTTTATATTATTTACTGTGGAACTAACAAGACTTAGAGGAGAAAAAAGGTACTCATTCTTATGGTGTTACTGGGGCCACAAGGATGATGGGGGTATTACGAAGGACATTGAGAAAGGGATTTTTATTTTAATCTTACACTGCTACTAGTAGATACAAGGGAAAGACAAGAAGGTTGGCGATTGCATACTTCACGACACATCAGGATGCACAGTAGAAAGCCCCACCCCGGGCTGAGATACGGCTGTATGGATACAGAAAGACTGCTGCCCACTTAAAGGGTGCTTTGTTTAGAGTTTTTTTTTTCTTTTTTTTTTCTGCGGTGGTTAGAGGTCTCGACTTTCCCTGGTTTTGAGTCGTTACTGCTCTGTCCCTTGTAGGATTTTTGGATGTTCTGGTAATTGATAAATCATGCTCTGGATATAATACTCTCACCATACTCTGGATATAAGAATCCGTGGTGGTGGTGCTGCGGTAGCGCTGTCACCTCACAGTAGAATCTGTGGTGGTGGTGCTGCCGTAGCGTTGTCGCTTCACAGTAAGATGCTGTCCGATTCGATTATCTGCTAGAGCGTCTTCTGCGTGGAGACATGCGTGAATGGGCGTACCTTCGTTGAAGGTTGTGCATCGGGGCTGGTAACTCGGCACGTAAAAATCAACTACCAATCATTAGCGGACCGGAGTTCCACTGTGGCGACTCCTAACCAGGAAAAGCCGAAAGACACAACAACCACCTTACTCTGGATATAACTCTCTCACCTTACTTCTTATTGTTCACAAACTACATGATCATGTGACACCCGTTGTTTTTTGACTTAAATGAATTTTGGGAGATGACAACAGGAAGGAATACACCCCTCAACTTTCTCTGGTTTTTCTCCCTATGCTTCAAGAAACACTTTGCATTTTCTTCTGGTAAATCGCTGATGAATACACTCAGTCATTAATGTGATGAATATTACAGTTTGATCACACTTATTGCATGTTCCTGTAAATTTCAGTGTTCCATTAGCTTCCTAAGTGAATTCGAGGAGATGGCAGAATAAGAGTTAACTTTCAAAGTGGAACCTAAAGACAGCAGCATCCACAACTGTGCAAACTACAATGGTGTGCCCTAATGTAAACAATCACGGGGGGGGGGGGGGGGGGCTCTACACTGGAGTTGAACACAACAGCACAATGAGAATGACAGGACAGGACAGGACATGGATTTACATTTGCAACAAGGGGGAGAGGGCTGTTGTTTTGGTTCTGTGACATTCCATTGAGAGGGTCTTGTTACGTATTAGGACTAGAGGAACCAGCTGAAAAGAGTAGATGAGGACCACATTAAGCCACTGTTTACAAATTCATATGCTGCTAACCATTCCAGTCCTTAGGAGATCTGAGACGTCTACTAGCCAAAGTTATTATGCGGTAATCCAGCCAGAAGTAATAATGACAGAGGTTCATAACAGAAACTCATTAGTCAACAAGGTCAAAAACTTGTCTTGCACATTAAAAGGAAAAGCCTGCAAAAAAAAAAAATAAATAAATCTGAACGTTGAAAGGGGGGCTTATCGGCAAATGCTTGACTGCCTACGTCTGCTTTCCTACGGATGTACTACTTCATTGTCAGTGGGTAGTTCAGTAAAGAATGACACAGGTAGATGTTGTTAGGATAAACAGCTTATCTAGTCAGGAAGGAAATGGTACTTATCTACTGACAAATTTCTGTTTCAAAACTAAATTTTTATACACATGGCATTCAGCTACATAAATCAGCTCAATTACTTTTTTCTAAGGTAATCATCCCTATCAGAAACAAGCTGTTTTAGACCAGATATATATATATATATATATATATATATATATATATATATTATAGTTAGCAAATCAACATGCCATTAAGTAGCCTGATGAACGGAAAAGGAAACTCTATGCATGCACAATAGGGTGCAATCATCTCATCTACATATTACATAGTGTCTTACCTTTCACTGGCCTATATACACACATTGTTATCACTGCTGGCAAACATGACCAATACATCAAACATGGCAAAAGAATTAACCTTAGTTTATTTCTATTATCACAAATACTGGAATCAGTTCAAAACATTTAGCAAATTACAATTTATGGACATTATGGGAAATGTTTTTACAGTTTACTTAGTCTGACAAAACATGTCCTGCCTAAAACTGTTTCTTTAATATAAAAGGCATCACCATTTCATGCTTCTTTGTTTATGCACCACAGGTAACTATGACTACAAACTGATACACTGGAGCACAAGCATGCATTAACTGCATAAAAAAGAATGCAGTGAAAAAGGGGAGTTTGTTTTCCAATATATAACCCCCGAAGCTAGAATCAGTATGCACATAAGCAAGCTGTTGTTCACGTGGTAAGCTACAATGGTTACAGCTTCCTAGGTATTCTCTCTTAGAAAACGAGACACAAACTAATGAAACTGTTAAACACAACCAGATTAATAACAAAAGAAAACTACCAGCTGGAATGTGTTGTTTCAAAATGTATATACATATTGGTGGATTTCCACTTTACTTAAAAAAATAAAAAGGCGATAAGAAAGGACAGCACCAGTTCTTAATGCAGGCGCAGAATAAATGTACTTCTTGGTTGCATACTGAATGTTAAGGAGGGACAGAGTAATTAGAGCAATTACCATGACAGATTAATTTAAAAAAGTAATAATTAGCAAAATGGGCAGAGGAAATTTTCAACTACAGTTTCACGCGCTTGATTTTAAGCATGTGTACTTGAATGAATTCTGACACGTTAAGATGTGTTTACACATTACTGGAGAGTCTGAATGCTGCCAATAAGTTGGACTTTCTGAAATCTGGCAATGATCTTGGCTCTAGAGCAATTTCTCTTTGTGGACTGTGATCCTAGAGCACTTTTCCTCTAGGCTTTCAAATCTGACAAAATAGTTTCAGAAAGTTACTGTGTAAACTTTGGTTCTAGATGATTGTTTCTGTTGAAGTGATACCCTGACCTCATGTGTGAAAATGGGTTGTGAGTGAATGGATGGATGGATTCTAGTCTGATGTAGTCAACATTCACTTAATTACTAGGACATTATTACTGACACTAATCTGTACTGAAACATACGCAACATTCCTCTGTGCTAAAACACCGAGAGAGAATCTTATCACCTTACATAAGTGGACAGCGATAGAAAACAAGACATATTCGCTTCTAAAACTGAAATGCTTAAGGTCCATGGTGATACGCTGCAGAATTAAAATAAAACCACTGCATATATAAAGCCCTAACTCAGTCCCAACCACATATTTAGCTATAGTTGTGTGCATGCATATATTCCAAACGTACTACTGTTAAGACATTTATTTCCTCCCTCTGTGCTGTATATACTCAAAGTGTGCCTTGTGAAGTACTATATATTCTATTTGTGTTTTTTTGTGGAGCTTTTCTCCCCAGGCCTCCACTGAAAATGGGACCTGCTTGGCCCAGCAGACTTTCCTGGCAAACAAATGCCAATAAATAAATAAATTTAACACCTATGGGCATAAAGTATGCATGTTTGTGTGTGTGTGTGGGGGGGGTCTACACAGACACACACACGTGTGCGGGCAAGTCTGTGTGTACACTCGTGTATGTGTAAAATTTTGCTTCAGATTGCATTATCTTTTGCTATGATAACTGTACTATTTGTGTGTACTGCTTTTTTTATATATAGTTTTGCCCTGTTTCGCTAGCACATAGCCATCTGAATAGTTCTGTCATCTATAGCATTCATTCCCTATCAATAATCCCCAAAACTCATTCATTACACAGGTGCAAAGGAATACAGGAAACATCAGCTGTCATGTGCAAGTCTGGGGGAGGTACTATAGCAATAACCCACGCCTGGGTGTGGGTAATGCGGGATTTACCCACGGTTGGCGTGGTTTGGTCCCGAGGGACCAAACAAAGACAACCGTGGGTAAATCCCGCATTACCCACACCCAGAAGTGGGTTATTGCTATTATACTATGACATTATTTAAGAAAATAAATAATTACTTTTCTTAAATAATGGCATTGTATAATGCCTCTTTGCTGCCCTTCCGCAGCTGTCTGGTATCCGCGGCATTTCTGATGTACTGCGCATGCCTAGGCAGTACATCAGAGTTGTGGCCAAAAGCAACGGAGAAAGCAAGATCTCCGTTGCTTTTTGCTGTTTCGCTATGTTAAATGGGTTTAACATAGCGAGACAGCTTTAAAAAGCAACGGAGATCTCCGTTGCTTTTTTTAAAGCTGTCTCGCTATGTTAAACTCCTTTAACATAGCGACACAGTGTGTAAAAAGCAACGGAGATCTCCGTTGCTTTTTTTAAACCTGTCTCACTATGCTAAACTCTTTTAACATAGTGATACAGTGTTTTAAAAGAGACTTGTACTAATGGAAAAAGTCCGGGCGACCGGACCTTTTTCCATTAGTATAAGTCGATTTACAATGTGCACGCTGGCCCAATCAGTGTGCACGTTTTGGAATATTAATGGGGGGTCATGGTATAATGATTTTTATACCATGGCTGAAGTTATGAGAAATGCATTCCACCAATCAAATTGCTGCAAGTTACATCAGCCATTTAGGTTCAGCTAGGCCCCTGAAACTGAAAGTTCATCCTCATCTATTAATGAGTGCACTTCCTACAAATCAAGATATAACAAAGAAAATATGCTACCTGCACTGCTAATAAGTAATATAGAAGTATACATTTGTCGCTCTTATGTGGAGCTTCAACTGACTCTGGATGGAGGGGTTCATTTAAGCAGAGTGAAACTTCAGGAAAGTATATGCAACCTATTACGCAGGGTCCACTCATAGCTCAACTAATAGTACTTATGAATCTGTTATATATAACATCAGGGACATCTAACAGTGAGGACACTTCCTGAAGAGGTCTATGACTGGTTTGAACACCATGCAGGAAACACCTGGGTGGAAAGAACCACAGGACAGCCCAAGGACTAATGGTTAGGAACTAATTCTTGACAGTAAGTCTAGTTCCTGGAAATGGGGATGGGATACTAATGCTTAGTAAATGCATATCAATGATGACCACATGGTCATGGTGCATACATCTGGAATGGATAGATTTCTAAAGTAGGTAATCAAAACATCTGCCTATCTCATGGAGTAGCATTTGGTTGCAGTATTTTCTAATGGATGATTAGTTGTCTAATGGCAAAAAGTGATGACTTTATCAAACCACTTGTAAAATGACTGTCTGGCAGATTTGAGTCCTTCCCTCACCAGAGCAAAGGAAAGAAATAACGACTACTTTTTATTTGTTTAATTAACGTTCGTTTACCAGAAAAGTCTGATTTGGAACGAGCTAATTTTCAGCGGAGGCCCGGGATGAAACACTCCAGAAGCATGTCTTTGTAATGTGGGAGGAAACCCACACGAATGCAGGGAGGACATGCAGACTGTGCAGAGAAGGCAACCCAGCCGAGAATCAAATCGGAGAACCTTGTGCTGTGAGGTGACAACGCAGACCGCTGCACCACTGCACTGTCCAATGAATTATTTTTAACATGCCTTTAATGAATTTGTGAACCTGCCTGAGACACAACCAGGCATGAATGGATCTTCTCACTCAGGTTCATAGAGGGGTACTAGGCTATTGGCCCTGGGGCCTATACAAGCCCAGCCAAAAAGGTACCCTTGCTTTTGTCACCCAAGAAAGTTATTTTCCTGTGCCACTGTTGAGCAGAGCCACAGAGGTGATCCCGGGGTGAATTTCCTATTTCCCAGCCAGTTGTCACCCACCGACAGTGACCAAGAAAAGAGTGGTTTTAGGCCGTCATATCTCTAATGGCCCAAGAAACTGTCCCAAGTCCTTTACAGCTAAGAAAATACAGGAATGAATGGACTGGTTCATGGATGATTTGTAAGCCACTTTTGGAAGGAAGCATGAGTTAATTCTAAGAAGCATCCATTTTTAAAAAAGGACAAATGTTGCTTGCTGCATGGCGGCCTGCTAAGTAGAAGACTTCCTAGCAGCTGCAATTGTTTCTGAAATCCCGGCAGGAAGATCCCATGGAATCAGAGGGTCTACATCAGAAGCCAGGCTCTGAGATAGAGTTAGCTGTCACCTCAATCATAAGAGACATTCTTGGAAAGGACTTGGGACAGTTTCTTGGACCATTAGAGATATGACAGCCTAAAACCACTCTTTTCTTGGTCACTGTCGGTGGATGACAACTGGCTTTAGTTTTCTTACCTATACTTTGCACCAAGGCATGGAATTATGAGGAACAAGGAATGCAGGAATCTGCACTACCAGAGAATAGAGAATACATCCACTATTCTGGACCACACAATACTGGGGAAAGACTAATGCACTCTCTCACTTGACAAGGCAATATACCAATTTTCTGGAATGTTCCAATTCCATAGGTTTTAATAAAGACACAGTTCTAAGGGAGAGCAAGAGAAGTGTCTCAGAGTCCGCCAGCAGTTTCACAATCACTCGAAGTGGGTGATGCCTCCATTTGAAGCCCACTGTCACATGTGCATGCCTCCATGTTTATTTACATACCATATAGCTGTCAGAAAAAATAAGAAGTAATCTTGGTAGCACCTTCATCTCAAAGACCTTCACTGCCAGGAAGACTGTTCTTAGCTCCAACTAGCTGATGCACCCCTTCTCCAAGGGAGACCAAGTCTCTTAAACTATGAGAGACTCAGATAAAGCTCAACATCCACCTGGCAAAACATCAGTTATCAAAAGCTGAGAATACTTTAGCTGCAGGAATAGGAAACCCGCAGAGAGGCTAGAAGGGGTTGTCCACCACACCTATTCCTGGTACCAGAGGACTGGTGCCAGAAGTGGAACTATAATTGCACCCATAGCTGGCCTTAGGCATAGGTCAACTAGGCAGATGCCTAGGGCGATAGTCTAGCAGGGGCACTTTTTCAGTATTTATTTGGTGTAGGTAGCCAGGATGGGGGCACCAGGTGGTGTGGTGGTGGGGGGAGGGCATGGAGGCCTTTTCCTTAGGGCACCAGTTGACTTAAGGCCGTTCCTGATTGCACCATGGCTCTGTAGCTACTAAAATTTAACAGTATTCTGCAAAACCTCCATCCTAAGATTAGCAGATGATATCATGAAGACAGTGACAGTTGTAGATGGATCCAAGTTGACACTGCATTGTGGCTTCAATTAGAGTGCTTAAGTCATATGTTCCAGGGTCCATTCCCACCAGCAAGAATGAACAACAGTGGAAACCTTTCAATTTTATATCTATGAAGGCAAGCCCCTGAGATGGGCACAGATGACTAATTGTGCTCGCTTATGGTAAAACGAAAGACTCCAAACACAGGTGTGCTCATGAAAGAAATACTACCATGGGCTCTCTCCACAGTGTGCCAAACCACATTTACTTACAAGTATAAATGTAATCTAGCTAGAACAGAAGAAGTGTGGTTAGCCAGTCTTCTGAAAGCAAGCTCAATCTTACCACCCCTCACACCCCAAAAAATGTACATGCACACACACTTACACAGCTTATGCTCACTTTCTTTTTCACTTTAGTTGCTCTCCTAAGCA
Source organism: Protopterus annectens (assembly GCF_019279795.1). NCBI lineage: Eukaryota > Metazoa > Chordata > Ceratodontiformes > Protopteridae > Protopterus > Protopterus annectens. Next base: position 883,633,712 of record NC_056731.1, read on the forward strand.
AATTTTATATTCAGAAAAAAATATTCAATGCCACATAAGTTTTTAGGCTTGGCAAAACTCACTCATCCATGCCAGTCCAGAATGATGCTAGTTATCCAACTGGCACGTCAGTTAAAGCCAAAACACCAGTATCTGTGCCAGGTGAGATTAAAAGTCAAAACGGTTTGGTGATGCAGGAAATTACGTGAATTAGCTTTATCTACTGTGGATCCCTTTTCTATGCTGAATGCTGTCAGAAGGTCCACTCCTGCCAACTAAGAGGCTATATTTACACTTCCTGAATATTTCTAATACCAGCCTACTGCTCACACTGATTCTTTTGCGAAACATTTTTCTGTACTGACATTATACATTTATTTTTCTATAAATTCTCAAATGGAGTAACAGAATTGCACATTCTACAGTCTGTGTAAATGTAGCAAACTCTGCACTGTGCTGAACAATAACACCGTGTGCATGTCAAAACAGAACAGATGCATAGATTAAGTCCTTTTAAAGTAAGCTGTAAAACTGCAGCATAGCTTGTAAAGCAATGGTAAGGACTTAGGTGCGGGGTCTTCTGTCAGCTTTAAAATATGCAGCTCACTCATTGTAATTAGATTTCTACTCAATTTGCATTAACTTCTGTCATCTCTTTTCATAACCCATTACACAGAGTGTGACAATGATGTCATAACTAATATATAGTGATATGCCTTACCGTTACTCTTGCTTACTACTAAAGTAATCTGTAGTTGATTAATATATTTCTTTAAAAATTACTAGTAAACACTTAATGATAGTTTTATGTTTAAATAAAAGTATCAGTTTTTAAATATTACAGTTATAATGCTCTTTAAAAGTCTACTTGTCTAGAGTGAGGATGCACATAAACTGGATGAAAAGGCCTATCAGATCAAACCTAAGGTCGTATAGCATTGTTTCATGAAATTCAGCAGTTAGTTGAATTGCATTTGAAAATAGTTTGAGTACATTAAAGGTCAGTTAGGCTAGCAAAAGACATTTACATCTGGTATGCCATGACCTTCCAAATTTGTCTTTCCTGGAATGAAACCAGTACAAGCCACTGTGTTGCCTAGCTATGAATAGAAAATAGAATAGACCCAAGGAAAGAGTACATGATGCATCCAGAGAATGCAAACATACTGTAGTTAAAAAGCATGGAATAAAACTGATCATTGTTTGAATCTGGCACTTTATACTGATTAAAAAAATTATACAGATAATAAAGCATTCCTTCTGGCCTACTTGATCAGCCCTCACTGTCATGTGAATGCTGTATGGTGACAGCCCATGTGTCTAATAAGTGCTTAGGCATTGCTGCATGTGGCCTGAGATGCATAGTCAGCTGCTTTTACAAACAAGTGATTAATTAGCATTGTGCAGATTAAACATAACTGACAGCAGTCTCATGAAGATAGTGATAATTTTCAAGGGAATGTAAATAGTTTAAGCAGACAGTGGTAATATCACTACTGCATAATAAAGTATGTTACGTGATCTCTTATTTTTTTTCTGTAAAAACAAGTAAATTACACAGCTGCTGTACAAAACACATAGCGTAAATGTAAACAACTAAATCATTTTTACATTTCAGAGTAGTAATTAATGAAAATGATGTAAGTGAAGCAGTACCACTGTCATGGTGCAGAATATTACAATGGTGGGATTTTAACTAAACTACAACAGTATTATGCAGTCTATCAGCATCTGATTCACTACAGCCTATACAGTTAAGAATGGACAACTCGCTGAAATGTGAATAACTTACCCTAAGGTTTGGCAATCTCACTGTTACTTACATTAAGTGGGGGTGCAGGAAGGCATTGATCACTGCACAGAGCTGTAAGATACAGCCTGTTCATGTATAAAAAAAAAAAGATTTGGCGAGTTGACCATTTGATCACTCACGCTTAAAGAAATGGACTTTACTGAAGACCATTTCTGACGACGTACCCTATTCACAAAGTAGAGTAACTGCGTTCTTTAGACACTATGCTGGTTATATGTAATAGGGGTCACTGCATCTGTCCTTTTCAGTACCTGGATAAAGCAAGCTTTAAAATTTCTGCTTACAGAGTGACAGCTGTAATGCAAAATCACAGGGAAATTTTAGGGTCACTGCACATTTGTCCTTTTCAGTACCTGGGACACAGCAAGCTTTAAAAGTTCTGCTTACAGAGTGACAGCTGTAATGCAGTGTCACAGGGAAATTTTAGGGTCACTGCATCTATCCTTTTCAATACCCGGACACTGCAAGCTTTAAAAGTTGTGCTTACAGAGTGATAGCTGTAATGCAGAATCACAGGTAAATTTTAGGGTCACTGCATCTGTAATTTTCAGTACCCGGATAAAGTAAGCTTTAAAAGTTCTGCTTACAGAGTGAAAGCTGTAATGCAAAATCACAGGGAAATTTTAGGGTCACTGCACATTTGTCCTTTTCAGTACCTGGGACACAGCAAGCTTTAAAAGTTCTGCTTACAGAGTGACAGCTGTAATGCAGTGTCACAGGGAAATTTTAGGGTCACTGCATCTGTCCTTTTCTGTACCCGGATACAGCAAGCTTTAAAAGTTCTGCTTACAGAGTGATAGCTGTAAAGCAGAATCACAGAGAAATTTTAGGGTCACTGCATCTGTCCTCTTCAGTATCTGGATACAGCAAGTTTTAAAAGTTCTGCTTACAGAGTGACAGCTGTAATGCAGAATCACAGGGGAAATTTTAGGGTCACTGCATACGTTCTTTTCAGTACCCGGATACAGCAAGTTTTAACAGTTGTGGTTACAGAGTGACAGATGTAATGCAGAATCACAGGGAAAGTTTAGGATCACTGCTCTGTTCTTTTCAGTATCCGGATACAGCAAGCTTTAAAGGTTCTGCTTACAGAGTGACAGCTGTAATGTAGAATCAGAGGGAAATTTAAGCTATACTCATTATCACTACAATATAAAAAAACATTGTTAAATGTAACCGCTCTGCCCGTAGGTGAGTGCATGTTTTCTACGGTGAATTGAGATATTTAACCTGACAACTACTTTGTTGTTCTCTCTTTTCAGCAGTATTGCTGTAAAATGTTGTGGCACACTGATTAGGGATATTGAGTGCCGATACCTATGAACTGCATGGATCGTATTTGCCTACGTCTAGCCTATAGTGACTGTTTCTATTTAATTACTCTAAGTCTACTATTTAACCTGCATTTGTAATTGGAACTACGAGTCTTAGGACTTCTTTAATGTACTGCTGTTGCAAGTGAAACGTACATGCTGGCATTCTGTGTTGTGTATTGTTAAACTGTTTTGCCTCACAGTTTTGATGCGTCAATAGCAAAGCTTACTGCCTCGCAATTACACTGTTATAGTGTTAAACTAAATGTATATAACCCCCTGCTGAACATTAGTAAATCCATTTGTTACATATCTCATATTCTCCCGAACTGTAACATCCGTTTCATGTTTTCGGCTAAACCTTGCTGGCGTTTGAGAGTTGAGTCAAGCTGTATACTATACTCAGTTTTAAGACCTCACGCTCACATGTGGATACAATTTTCATGCTAAGTTTCTACCTGTATTGCAATTGGTATTTTAATAACCTTAAAGATGAGGATAAGCTTCACAGAATAGTAGAAATGTAGTTTTATTTCTTGCATAAATTGTTGAATATTATAGCCCTTTGTTTGTTTGGTACCTTCTCTCTGTGTGTCTCTTTCCCTTACTATATCCTTCACCTTACTTTTCCTCTCGTTCTTAGCTATCCTGACTTATTTATACTTGCTTGGTGTTTCTGCTCTTTCAATTGTAGCCTCTTATCTCTCCCGCTACTTCTTAGCTTCAGCGACGATTGTGTGTTGTTGACGCAGTAACCCTATGCTCCTTCTCTGACATCTTCTTCTTCAAGTTGGTGATTAGTAACCGATGTGGCATTGCTTTCAGCACTTACTTATTCTGTTTTTTTGACTATTTCCTCAGCCCCTCTTCTCCTTGCTAACTTACAGTTGTAGCTTTACAGAGTAATTTGGGTTGCTATAGTCGCTTGACTAACTGTGTGAATCTTTTCCTTACAGCTGACCCTCGGTTGTGTCTACTAAACCCCTCTTGTAGTGGCTACCTGCCCAGCGAATAAGCTCCATTAAAGCTCCTCCAGGAAGAGGGAATTTGACTCTGCCACCATTCTCTAGGCAGCACCTGCTGTAAACCCTGCCGCATGTATGTACTTCTAGTACCGCTATTTGTTTGTCACAAGATAACGCTCTGCCTCGTGGCTGCCAGCAGCTTGCCTTACTCAACACCCTCCTCTCACCAGTGTCCGTTTCTATTTTCCCACATTATTTTCTTCATTTCGACTAGCCTGTACTGAATAGCTATTACAATATACAACCACTAGATGGCAGTATAAGTCTGCTTTCCCCTCTCTAGTTTTAATCCAGTCTGTAGGGAATTAACTTCTCTAAAGCTTACTATCCACTCCCTTGAATCTACCTCAAGTAATCATATCTGTCCTACCCTGTGTTTCTTTCCTGTTTTCTTACATCCTCCTGCTCTTCAAACACTGACCCCTGTAGTGTTCTGACAATACTAACCTATACACATTTGTTTTTCACACTATCTGGACTCACTATATTTCTACAGAATCTATCAAATCCATCCTTTTACATCCTACTATTTTCCTTCTCCACTAGAAGGGCTCAGCTAACCCTGGGAGTGGTCCCAAACGAGCTTACTGATTGTTTTTCTCCTGGCTTTCTTTCTCCTTTGTTCTTCCTGCTCCGTTCACCCTACGGGCTCACTCCACTCCCCTACCCTACCCCCAATTCCCACCCACCCACAGGGGTCCTACACTTATACAGAGTTAGCCCAACCTACTTCCTCCTCCACCAATAAGAACCTACTTCCTTAAAACAACGTACAAACCCCACCCACACTTACAAACTTACCAACTCCACCCACACTTACTTGCATCAATCTAACTTACTCCTTACACATAACTATCACCTGCACCTTACTTCACTCTTATCACTCACTATGAACAGTTCTAGCATGAATACATCATACATCCTACTCTACTCCTTCATACTGCTAAACACACTCCTCATCTCTTACTCCCTCACCTACCTTGAAAACAGAAAATTATTTCTATCCCATCCAACACTAAAAAAGGCCACTACCCATCTTATAAACACACCTCTAGTTCACAGCAACACAACATCAACATCCCCCTACCTCTCACCTCACTACCACAGAACAGTTCATATCAAATTTTTCCAAAACTGGAAACCTTTTACAATTTCTTCAAGACATCCCATAAACACACATAGTCACCAACAACTACTATGCCTTTATGGCAACATTCACCCTAATCCTGGCCCAAACCATGACCAACCCATTATGCCAACTAACAACCCTACTGATCTTATTAATCCTATAACCAAGACCAATACTCTCCAGATTGCTCATCTCAATATTCAGAGCCTAAACAATAAAATAACCCAACTACATGCTCTCCTAGACCTCTACTCCTTTGATATCCTATGCCTAACTGAAACCTGGCTAAAAGTAGACACCAAGAACAATGACATACTACCACCAGGTTATAACATCATAAGACTTGATCGTCAGATCAAAAAGGGCGGAGGAGTAGCAATACTCTGCAAAACTGAACTATTAGTTACCTTAGTAGAGTCTAGACCACCTTCACTCAACAACAGTGAAATCTTAATCACCAAACTAGAAATTAATAAAAATAAATCCATTTACATCATTTGTGGTTATATCCCTCCAGGTAACAATATCATTACTCTAGAAAACCTACTGAACTGGCTCTCAACCTCTTTCCCTCAGGAAACTATACTATTAGGTGACTTTAATATTGATTGGAACTGTTGTATTTCCCAATTTCCAACCTCTCACATCAACCTCTATGGCTTTACTCAGACTATTACCATTCCAACCCGAATAAATAAAACCAGTTCCAAACAGAGTATCCTGGACTGGATCCTAGTTAACACTAACCCTATGTGTTATATCACAGGTACACTACCTGATAATATCAGTGACCATCAAATCACTTTTATCAACCGACAAAAAAGCCCCATCCCCACCAATACTCAACTCAGAACTAATAGAAACAAAACTAACTTCAACATACACAACTTCCTATTAGAGCTGAAAGCTTGCAACTGGTCTCCTCTGAAATATTTACCTCTAGATGAAGCTGTCTCTTACTTTAACAAGACATTCATTCAAATCCTTGACCACCATGCCCCTACAAGAGTAACAAGAACCAAAACAAAGCCTGCTCCTTGGCTATCCAAAGAAACCAAACAGAAAATGTTACATAGAAATAGAACATGGGACAAATAGAGAGCTACCAAAAACCCAGCTGACCATATGTCCTTTAAACAACTTAGAAATCAAACAAAGAAACTGATAGTCACTGATAAAAGAAATTACTACTCAAAAGTCCAAAACGCACATCAAAACCCCCAAAAATTCTGGAGTGGCATCAACAAATTACTGCACCCAGGTAACTCCAAAACACCTACACCCTCAAACCTCACTCAAACTTCCCCAATTCAAATTGCTGATGCATTTAACTCATTTTTCAAAGATACTGTTACTTCCCTAGCTTCATCCCTATCCCCACCATCCACACAAGCACCCAACTCCCTAAACAATAATCCCCCCTCATTTAAACTACAACCAGTCTCAACAGATCTCATTCATAAATTACTTACCAAGCTAAAACCTTGCACCCCTTCAGCTGACCTCATTCCAGCCGAATACCTACAGATTGCAGCCAAACCACTGGCCTTCCCTGTCTCTATTTTAATCAATCGTACCATAACAGAAGGCTGTATCCCAATCCTTTGGAAAGTCTCTCATATCATCCCATTACATAAAGGTGGCAACTTAAATGACCTCTCTAACTTCCGTCCCATAGCCTTACTTTCCCCTTTAGCAAAAATCATGGAAAGATGCATACATATGCAATTACTTAATCACCTCCTCCAAAACAATCTCCTTGCAGACAGTCAACATGGTTTTAGACCTCATCACAGTACTACTACTGCACTCTTGCCTTTCACTGACCATATTAATAGAAATCGGAATAATAACTTACTGTCCTCTGCTCTATTCCTAGACCTCTCTAAAGCCTTTGATATGGTCAACCACACTCTCTTACTTAGCATCTTGAAATCTCTTGCTTTGGACGCTCAGGCTATCCAGTGGTTCGATTCCTACTTAAAGAATAGACAACAAGCAGTGCGATGGGAAAATCACTTATCATCTCTTCTTCCTATCAAAATAGGTGTACCACAAGGCTCAATTCTTGGACCTCTCCTCTTTTCTATTTTCATAAACAACCTAGATAAGTCCCTTCCTCAATCAATCTGTATTCAATATGCTGATGATTCAACACTCATATGCTCAGCTTCTTCCATTAATGACCTTCAAAATATTACTCAAAAGCTTTCATAGCAGCGAAAACTGGTTCCAACAACATTGCCTCTTACTGAATCCAAAAAAGACTAAACTATTACTATTCGCTCCATCACATAAGTCATCCTCTCTCTCCTTCAATATATCCTCTAACAATGGCACCATAATATCCCCTGATCCTACAACCAAACTTCTTGGTGTCACAATAGACCACAACCTCAACTTTGATTCCCATGTTAGCTTAACTATCAAGTCAGTCAATAGAAAACTTGGATCTCTCTACAGAATTAAAGCCTTCCTCACTCCCTCAGCCAGAAGTACTTTAGCACAAACCCACCTACTCTCTACCCTATTTTATGCCTCTCCAATCTATACAAACCTAACTAAAAGTAACCTCAACAAACTAGCAACAGCTTACCATAACATAGCCAGATTTGCAACAGGAGCCCCATTTCGTACCCACCACTGCTCTAATCTCAAACAGCTAGGCTGGCTAGAATTACAAAATCATATACGACTGCTGCAACTGACCATTACCCACAAAATCTTTCATCAACCCACCAATATCACTATACTCTGTTCCCTTATTACCCCATATAAAAACATCTCTTCCCTACGCTCTGCTACCAAACTACTAGCTGCCTCCAACAAATCCAATAACAAAGCTGGGGATAGTCTGTTCTCCAACTGGACTGCGCCCATCTGGAACAAACTTCCAAGTGAACTTATGTCTAATACCTCTCTACCAACTTTCAAGAAGCATTTAAAATCATGGCTTTATTCCCAGTGGCTCTGCCCATGTTCTAACCCTGACTAATCCTAGTTGGTTCCATGCCTTTTCCTCTCTCCTGCCAGCTATAACAAGATAGTCTCTTAATGTTTATTTACTTCTCTTTAAGTCTTGGATTCTCAATACCACTATGATGGATGGATGTTTAAAAGAAGAATCTAATGTACTTTTTCCTGTTGATGCTACTAGTCATTTTAGACTTTTATGAAAATGTTACGTACTACAGTCTGTCTTTAAATACACCCTCTGTACAACTATGTTTGTAAAATTTTGTCTTACTGTGGAGCTTTTTTTCCCGGGCCTCCACTGAAAATGGATATTAATCCAGCTAGACTAGCCCGGTCAACAAATGTAAAATAAATAAATAAAATAAAATAAAATAAAATGCTTAATTCCTTTTAAAATCTTCTGAGGGGACTGGGAACTCTCAAGGAGTATTACTTCATGGTGCCAGTTATGAAATTTTACCCCACTCCAGAGACAATAATCAGGTTGTATGCCACCTGCCATCTATCCAAAGTACTCCAGCACTCTAGTCAGTAACTGGATCTCTGGAAGCTTATGTGGATGTCCTGCTCCAGACCATCAGGCCAGTCTCCATCTACTTTTGTACTTAGAAAAATCTTATTTAATTATATAAGTACACCATGTTATTAATATATTATGTTGTTTTCAACCCCCCCCCCCCATTTTCTTAGTATACTTTAATTGATATGAGAATGGACACCTGCTGCAAACACTACTTGTAGGGGTTACAGGACAAATGACAAGCAGTGGATATTCTGTTTTTAAACCTAGCCTGACACAAGAGTCTCTTCCACTAATATGTCCAGCATTATTAAAGACAGCTTTGAAGTAGGAATAGAAAACTTTCTATACAAACCAAGAGGCAAGAGCACTTTGTAGAAACTTCAATACTAAGGCAATCACAAAGGTTGGAGTACAGAATGATCTGCAGATATAGAAAGGTAAAAGGGCAGAGGTTAAAGAAGCTGGGACAATCTTTTGTATGAGATGTTAAACCAGTCTCTAGTTTGCCAGAGTTGGCAATACTTCAGGCAGGTGGGTGCTAAAGATCGCACAGTATTTCCTGATGAACAGAAGCATGAGGGTGGAGCCATTAAAACGAATCACAAGAAATACTAAGACTTAGGCAAATCTTCTGCAAAAACAGAGAGAAAACTAGTAACATTTATATAACATGGTATCAAGGACAATGAAAAAATCCAGCAAATGTTTCCTAACCAGTACAATAACATGCTAATTGTCATCACTAGGGAAAAAAAATTATGACAAAACTCTAACCTGACAAACGTGTGCATCCCTCAGTGACTCTCTGATTGCATTACATTGCACTGCACTCTCAGCCTTCTGACATTCAAAGCACTAAAGGTCAGTGTGCTTTGCCTGCTAAGACCAGATAATGATTGTGTTGATCAGTAGCCCATGTCTTTAGTGTGTTTCTGCATAGAAATTGTTTTTCTGATATCATACTGCTTTGTGAAAGACATGGGATGGATAGATTCTTGATTTATACCACTTCACATTTGGTGAGAATGCTGTGAGCTGGTTTTAAACATATACGTTTAGGAGGAATAAGATGCTGAACAAGATTATATGAAATTTCAGACAGTGCAGTGTTTTGTAATGTGATGAGGCAATCTTCCAAGGGCATTGTTAATTACAACACAGTGTTCTGTAATGTGATAAGGGAGTTCTCTGGGGACATCCTTAATTACAGTACAGTATTCTGTAATGTGATGAGGGAGTCCTCTGGGGACATCCTTAATTACAGTACAGTGTTCTGTAATGTGATGAGGGAATCCTCTAGGAATATCTTTAATTATAATGCAGTGCAGGACAGTAAAAGGAAATATGGTTGTTCAGAAGGATTCATAAAATAATTAATTACTCTGTAAAATTATTACATGCCCCAAAGGATTATCATTGTTTGCTTCTGAGGAGGTAGTGACCCACATCAAATTTTGCACAGGCTCTTGTGATGATTAGCACAAATAAAGCTCTAGGGAGGATTAAGGAAATAAAACAATACAAGACAACAACAGTATCACTTAGCTAGATGTGACAGAGTATTATCTTTGTAAAACTGCAACATCTGAGTATTTAATTATCATCACTGTCTGAATAGTTTAGCTATCAAATTCTTCTTGCTTTCTACTCAGGAGAAAAAATGTACAAGCTCAGTCTATCTGGGGTTGGTGGGAGGGGTCCAACTTCTATTAGTACAAGTTTCAAAATACATAGGATCAAGACTGACGAATGGTTGAAAAAAACCTCATGCCCTACTGTTAAAGGAAGGGAACAAGGCAGTAAAATTCCACAAATGTACTGATGTGGTTCATTTAATGCTGAAATATTATAAAACAGCTAAGGTATCTTAATCTCTCATCTATGTAATATAACAGTTAACAGCGAATAGACTGCGAGAGTTAAAAGAATGATACTTGGGTGAATGTATAGAACCTGATCATGCATAACATTTTTAAGAGGGAAATACAGTACTTTATTGGGAAACATTTAACTCTGTTATATGCCACTGCACCCCATAAACACACAACACACAAACATACATACACACACATGCACACACACAGACACACACACATATGCGCACACATGCGCACACACACACACACACACACACACACACACACATGCGCACACACACACATGCACACAGATACATACACACATGCACGTACACAGATGCACACATACATACATACACATACACACATAGACACACAAACACACACATGCACAGACATACATGCATGCACACATACACAGACACTCACAAGCACACAGACACACACATACACACACACGCACACAGACTCACACACATACATATACATGCACACACACACATACATATACACGCATACACACACATACATACAGACTCGCACACAGACACATACATACATACACACACACACACTCGCACAGACATACATACATACATGTGCACAAGTACATCGGTGTCAGTGGTGCAACAAGAAGCACATTTGCCTTGGTGCTGCAAGATCAGCAGTTGTATTGACACTGTAGTGCAGCACGGGGGGGGGGGGGTGCTGCAGTCCTCAGTGTGTTATCCCTTCAGATGAGTTGTTAAACTGAAGGTCCCATCTGAAAGGTTCTCTGATGCCCTGGCCAAATGTCTCCTACTAGTATAAATACTACCTTTAGTCTGCCCTGAAAAGAAGTCAGTAATCTAGTGGGACTAACCTTGTCAACAAAGGATAAATAAATAAACACACGCGCACACACACACACACACATATATATATATATATATATATATATATATATATATATTAAACTCTCAATTAACCGGAACTCAAGCAACCAGCACTCTCAATCAACCAGAAACAAATATAGAAAAAATACAGTACAATTTTCATGTGTTGCTTTCTGTTTTCCCCCTCCAGAAACATACCTTATGTTTTAGAGTTTTAAAAAGGTAGAAAGGAATAAATTCCCTCTCTCTCCCCCAAACCTGAGAACAAGTCAACCCAACCAAATAGCACAGGGTATAATATTAGGCCTATTTTTAATAGTAACTCAAGCAACCAGAAACTACAGTTACCCGGCACCTACCAATCCCCATGGGTGCCGGTTAACTGAAAGTTTACTGTACACAGACACACATGCATGTACACTATATCCTTGCTAACTTACACCAGCACTGAGACTGCATCACATAAGAAATATTCCTCCATTTGTTGCATGTGCAGTTATTTCAGTTGCACTGATATTGACAAAAAAAAACTTCAATTTTACAGGTTTGTGGCCAAATGCTACTGGTGGACTTTCCTCTAAAACCATTTTTTATGACCCGTTTGACTACTAGATAGGAATTAGTGAACTAAATGCACACCATCTGACTGAAATGAAACAACTCTGAGAAGCTCCTGTAGCAGACAGTACATTAGTATGTTTGCTAACACAATAAGGCACTTCAATAACACCGCACATATCCCATGGTACAGCAAAATGTGGAAAAACACACTCAGAGATTCAGATGTGTCACGGGATGGCAAGTGCTTAATGACGCAGGAGCTTAGAAGTAATGGCTAGGCGTTATCGTTCCTATGTGACACAAATGAATGACAAAATGTGCAAAAGGAAATATTGTGACCATACAGCATTTAAACTGTAAAATGTGATGCATCAACAGTAAAAGACAAAGGCATTATGGCTTGTCTTTCATCTACAGTAAAACCACATCATAATGTAAATAAAGATCAGTACGTTCTATTTGCATTCTGCTATTCAGTGTTCCTTTTTGGGAACTGCTTTATTTATAATTACTATGGATATCAGCAAGAAATATATCAAAAGGAAATTACAATATTAACCATGCACATTGACAGGAAATTGCTGTGATAGTAATCATCTGTACTTTTTTTGCAGCTGTAGAAAAAACAGCTTATTGAATTTTTATCCTTATGTTAAATGGGTATACCAGTTACAATAGTGAAAAATGTTGCATGCAATAGCAATAGTAGTCTGCTCTTGGTATGTGTTTCAGAAATGTCCAGCTTTATAATGTATTCTTTACATATAATACAATTTTCTTTTGTGCATCATTTGGAATTTAAAGGAACTTAGAACTACTGTATGTAGTTATACTTTACTGTGTGCCTTACCCCACGTTGTAAATGAAATACAAAACAAGGGATGGGTTTACTTCCCTGGTTAAGCAGTGAATAAGAGAATATCAGAATAAGTAAATATGTCAATAAATATGCGCAGCAGTAAGCTGTGTATGAGCACATTACAATTCACTAGACTGTTGCTAAAACACGGATATTTGTCTTTTGCTATAGTTTGTTTCCCAGACTGCCTTGGGCAACACAGGGATGCCCTGCTGCTTCTATACTCTCAAATCAGTGGTTAGAAAACTCAAAAGCAAGAGAGATTTGTTTGCCTTAATATTTTTTACACTAATCTAAAAAAATCCTATATTTCTACAAGCATTAGAATGGAAATGCACTGGTATCCAAAACTCTGGAGAGAGTCGGGTATCTGTCAAATGCTTCTGATCACTACTGTGACCCAAATGGTTGATACCCTGTATCAAACCTATTATGTGGTTAATGTAGTATGTTAATCAATACATGATATTAACAAATTATCAGACATTGATGTGTAGAATTCTTACTTTCCATCTTAGAGCCAGTTTTCTGATTTACAGAATATTCACAAAGTCACTGGTTTTAGATGTTAACCTGTATTACATTCAATATTATATTTATGCAATAAAGCAGTTCGTACTTGGTTTCCTGTTTGATGAGATAGATTTCAGCTGCAGTTAATTTTGACCCACGTACCCAGTGAGTACTTCATGTTAACAAAAATTCAGCAACATATTTTAATATTTACACATTTTACTTCAGTTAGAATATACAAGACAATACTTTCTGAGTAGCACCATTAATCTTTGTACAATGTAAATCTCTTGCTAAATTAGACTGTGCACACTGTCTTTAAGAGAGAACATGGTGATGCCCCAACTTACTGATTGATGTCTGTCATGGATTTACCAAGAGAAGTCAACTTCAAACCTTTCAAATACAAACTCATCCAAACAAGGTATACATATACATATGAAACACAAGTAACTACCTTTTCTACAAGAAGCTTACCCCCCCCCCCCCGGTCAATTAGTTACACACACAAGCTCCACAGTCTCAAAACTGTAAGGAAAATTGAAAGGATGAATATTAGCTTTACAAATTGTGATATCACAGCAAACAAACACAAAATATACTCCAGAAATTGTAATTTCAGGGAAATGGGACTGGGGAAATAATGCTGAAGCAGGTAATTTGCAACCACCCATAAGATCACTACCTGAAACAAGTCCAACACATCTAAAGAGCTCCACAAAACTTTTTAATGCCCTTCATGGTTATACAGATAAAACAAGGAAAAAAACTTTTACATTTTGTGTATAATTATTAATTTTAATAAAATCAACTTCTAAGGAACCTTAACATTGTTATGTTTAAATGTCAATTTCCCCCGGAGTTAACAGGCAGATCACATTAAATAGTACTTTGGATTTAAGGTCAGTGAGATTACAACTCATTGAAGTGATGATTATTTTATTGTCATGCATTCTTTATTGTTAGATTTATAAAGTGGATGAAAGAATTTTATGGTTGAAGACTTTAATAATAGCGTTTCAAATATAAATAATGTTGTATATTACAACGTGATTTTAGTAAGTTATAAATTGTTCTTTGTCCACTGACACTTGTTCTGATGAAATTTTATGTAGCAAAATTAAAGCGCTTAACCTGATTACAGCTTCATTAATATAGAGGATTATGAGCGGGTCTTCGGTCATAACCAGCTTATGATGCATTTGAGACATGGATGCCAGGACGGTCGCTCTTGAGGTGAATCTTGACATCCATGTCAAGAACACATGACAAGCCAGTTATGATTGGCAATCTTGTCATAATTATTAGTAGTACACAGAGCTTTATCTGCTCCTTGTACTACTGGTTACATAAAAAAGCACTGTTTTGCCTGCTTTCAAAGCCGTAAAGCACTTAGCGAGTACTGTCAGAAAGGCAGTGTAACACACTCTCTTATGTTTGCACTCACCTTTCATGCCTCTCAACTATCCTGATTTTTGCACAATCTCTTGAGTTTTGCATTGCATGTTTGGGCTGTTCCTCAAAATCTGTGGTTTTCTGACAAATCACTGAGGATTGACACCACTAAATAATGACATAATTTGAGTTCAGACTTTACATCGTTTAGAAAATGTAAGCTAACACAAATTCTGTTATTCTATCAACTTTCTGAGTTTATAAGTGGAAGTCAGGGACCCATTACCAGCACAGACAGTAGGGAGAAAGAAATTGTTGCTGTTGTTTGTTGGTCAGTACTGGCAGATTTGACTGCCTAGCACAAGACCTGACCTTAAATTAAGCAGGGGGTGCTTAACATTTGTTAAGAATGAGTCTTTCACTATAATAGCGCTCAACTGATTTGTCTTTTTCCTGACATCAGAGCATAATCACCATGCACTATGAACTACAAATGGATTTAGTTATTTAATAACTGTACTACTGCTCTGAGGGAAGTGGCGGCATTTTTGATTGTCATTCTAAGTTTTATGAATATGCCGCTTAATGAACGGTTGGATTTTCAAGGAAATTGTATACAAAAAGATAATTAGGAAAATTTCCTCAAGTTAAAAAAATAAATATTAAAGTAGAAGGCTGAACTTTTTTTTTTTTACAACAAACCTGTTAATGTACATTGACATTTTAAGATTTTTCAGAATACAGACATTCCAGTAAGCATCAGCAGTGTTAAAAAAAAAATCAGAGGCAGCCATCCTTGGTACAATCTTCCAACATTCTGTGTTATCTTTCTCTTTACAATATGTTCTTTACGCCCCTTCTCCTTAGAACTGTCTCTCAGTTTATTCACTTTAACTTACCTTACTCCAAGCATACCCATATCCAAATATTCGCTAACTGCAGCCACAGCAAAAAAACTCATTCCTTCTTTCTGTAAGGCCTGCAAAACTACAGCTAAACTCTTGGACCATCCTAGACATTTAACAACTATGTAACCTTTCATGTTAGTTTTTTTTATTTTTATTTAAAATATGTTGAGATTCCCACTGGGTCAAACTGTAGGTTGCATACCTCTCAAGTGTACCTCATTATGAGGAATGTACCTCATTTGCGGTCTTAAAAAGTTCATGTTCCTTGAAGTTCCACATTAAAAGGGTCCGTCACACACTCAGTTTTAGGATTTTTTTAACTGACATCCACGATAAATAAAAATTAATCATATTAATTAATTTAAGGATCTTTTTATAAGCAAAACCAGCATATTCTGACCATCCTATGACTTTCCTAGTTGAAGTTGTTAATAAACCATTAGTATGTGTTCCACATTTTGCCCATTTGTTCCACATTATGAGGGCTAGTGCTCCTCATTTGGAGATGGAAGGTGGTGAGCTATGGTGGGTTGTGACACTTGTTAAAATACCTAATATGACAGCATTCTTTAGCAGGCTTGGATACCTGTCAGACATACAAGTTAGCAGTTCACTGGCAAAACAAAGATGGCCATTTCTGCCAAATCTATAAGTGATCAATAATGATTCAATTTTCAGAAAAGCATAATACCACACACAGACCCATAAGAACTCTTACATCACTCAGCCTTATCACCTCAACCATACATAGGCAAACAAGGGAATTTTCTCACAGCTTAATGGCTTAAACTGGTTAAGCACCATCTTTATTATTGCCATACTTAACCTCAGTCCCATAAAATTTAGCACATCTCATACCACAATCTGACCTTCCTTCGCGAAAATGAGACCTGGTGCTGAGATCTAAGTACACCTGCTCACTCTGTCTACTCGTCTTCTCTCCAAATAAATTACTTATATATATATATATATATATATATATATATATATGCACATAAAATGTGTGGGCTTTGCCCTTTTAAGCATTTAACAATACCCTAACACTATTCAAACATCATTTCAAAATACAGCCGGTTCAAGCAACCTGTAGTTCAATCCAAAACATTGACTTTGCAGTGGGTCACAAACAAGCAATGCACCATGGTTTCCAGTACCACTATGACATTATTGCCCTTAGGTCTGGGGCCTGACATCACATAGCCATGGGTATACAAGAAAAAAACATACGTTCTCCATCCCTAAGCAAGGAAAAAAATGCTTAAAGTTCCTGTGAGATTATTTTATAATCTAAAGTCAAATAATATGCAGCAGAACATGTTTTGATGTGCGCTGTTTGTTTTAATCTGTTCCAGAATGGCAGCAGTTTAAACTAAAATACCACCCACAGTTTAAGCAGCAAAACACAACACGTGTTTATTTTGAAGCCAACATTTCTTGTAAATGCATGGTGGAGACCTGCCCTGCTGTTTGGCAAATTAGAATACTAATTATAAAAATAACTAAAGCAATTTATGTGAAAGCGGAAGAGGTAAATGCCCCAACACTGCAAAGGACAGAGTCAAAAATGAAAATTTGACCTTCTACATGAAAATTGTAGACATTTACAAATATTCAATGGGAATTCAATAAACCTACGGGTAACAAAGTTGCAAGACATACACTCACCATTTCTGAGAAGATTAACAAGAATGGAATCATTTCAGTATATGAATGGACCACGGGAATTAGTGGGACAAGCAAGTGTCACTACCACTTTGGGTGATAAAGACAAGCCATGGAGTTATTGCTCTGTACTTTACCTAGATGTAGGTCACCATGCAAGTAACGTATGAAGGCAAGACAAGCCATGGCGTTATTGCTCTACACTTTACCTAGGTATAGGTTACCATGCTGTCCCCCTGCTTTTCAAGTTTCACTGAACAGCACGTTACCTTCTCAGAAAATCACTGGTCTAATGAGTACAAAATTATTGTGTTTGTTCACTCTGGCTTGGCTCTACTAAATGAAAAAAACAATAACTTGTAAAAAGTAACTTTACTCAAGGAACAGAAAAGTATTACACTTATGAACTTCAAAGCACACATGCTACAGACCGTATAATATGTTCGGTGCAATTTGGTTTTATAGTATGCTACATGCTTTATATCATGAATTAATACCATGCAATCATACGACAGCTGCATAAAAAATACACAAAAAAATGCTCCAAACTTGGTTTTGTAACTAGTATTCCAATCTGCTCTGTAAAAGAACTGTAAGTGAGAATACATAAGAAAGTCACGTTAACAGACTACCATGCAAGATGGCTATGAACATATTATGATTGGGTTGCCGATTGTAACTGACTTATGTGTCTGAGACATGGATGCCAAGAAATTCACCTAGACAGCGAAGCCTGAGAGGTGAATCTTGGCATCCATATGTCAAGAACTCATATCAGTAAATCAGGATTGGTGACCAGTCATAATTCTTTGTAGTTCATGGAGCTTTACCTGCTCCATGTACTACCAGTTAAATTAAAAAAAGAAAAAAAAAACTGTTTTGCTGGCTTTCAATGCTGTAAAGCACCTTCCATGCCTCTCAACTGTCCACATTTTTGCAGAATGCCTAGATTTATCCCTGATATGTTTGGTCTATTCCTCATAAAGTCCATGGTTTTATGGCAAATTACAGAGGACTGAATTAGTAAAATAGTGACAGACTTAAGTGTCAGACTTCGTGTTCTTCAGAAAATGCAGGCAAACACACTTCCTGTTCTTCTAGCAACTCTCTAAATTTATAAGAAGAAGTCAGAGCATATGTTCTTGGTACAAAGCAAATCTTTTACTCTGCCACCATCATCTCCTGGTCACCCCACCTTAACAACTTAAGCAGGAAGCGCTTAACATTTGTTAAGATAAGGTCTCTGTTACCTAATTTATCTTTTTCTGAATATCAGAGCATAATTACCATACTCCACGTTTTACATGCAAATTATTAAACAGTTTCCTATGGCTCGCATTTCTGTAGTACATAACTGTTTTCCAAAACAGCTACAGTACTATTCAGTACTGGACATCTCATAGTGACAGCTGTATCAGAAAACATAGCACTTGTGATTAATTCCTTTTACCAGGAGTCCTGTAAATATTCTTTCATCTAATTGCAAATTAAATGTTTTTAGTCTTTTTTTATTTTGCATACTTTTATTTTATTTGTCCAAAATGCAACTTAACTGTAACAAAATGTATGTGGTTTAATTTAAAATTAGCTTGTAAAAATAATTTTTAAAGCTGTATACAAGATTAGTCATTTAATTTGTTGCTAGACTGGTATACCGTTAAAATGAAATTCTCAGGTAACAAACACAACATTTAAGAAACTCACCATGCATTCCTTCATACACATAGTGTTTACGATCAGTATTCGTTTTCATTTTTCCTTTTTATTACACATCACTAGTCAATAATTCAGAAGCACAGATACAGCTTAAGATGATGTTCCTGAGATGTTCAGTTCTGTAGTCCTGAAATGTTCTAGCTGAAGGCATTTTTACCGTGGTTCACTTATACACAGTTAAGGATAAGTAGCTGAATACAAATTGGGGTAGTGTCAAGTTGGGATTATTCAAACAGAGGCATGAAATAGAGGCATTAGATATAAATATCAATAGGTCTTATGAATGCACAGAATGCGCCACATAACCACTACTGTGTCTGCAACGTAACCCAACGACATGTTAATATCCTTGAAGATAAGTTTTACTGCATAAAACAATAGCACCAAACAACAGTACTCAATCAAACTATCTTTGACCAACTTACAGCAGCCTCGTGATAACAGTAGCTACACAGAAGTTAGGCAGTAGGTATTAACATCACTATAATGATAGGGAAGCAGAGTCAGGGAGTCGGTGTTGGAGGGAGAGGCCTATGGCTAGGGCAAAACCAGCCAATAGTATCAGTGCTTACCTTTTTTGGCACATGTGCATGCCACATCTGGATTATCTTGCAATAGCAGTGGCCAGTACCTGTGCTTCCATCTTCTGAGTGGGCACATTTGCCCAGTTTTCCTGTAGTATTTTGAGATCATGTAACAAGCTGCAGCCACTTCACTCTCTAGGATGAAGTTTTTATAATCTGGTTTAGGACTCGGTTTCCTCTTGTTAACAAGGTGGGCCCAGCAGTACTAAATTAAGAGCATGACCTGCTAACCTGTATCCTAAATATCTGGCTCACATCTGCTAAGTTGCATTTACTGGAAAGTAAAATAACACTAGAAATTCTAAGTAGATGGAAAAGAATTGTAAAGGCAGCATCAGCATTTCAGTTTGATAAAAGAACTGTTAACCATTCTTAAGCGGTCATGCACCACAAGTGTGCATATGATACGGTCATAGTACACGTGGGTGTAAATGACAGGAGACGTACCTCCCTGGACTATATGAAGAGATACATTATGAGCTTTTGGAATATGTGTCTGAGACTGTTATGAACCTACCATTAAGAATCATTCAACCATAACCAAGAATAATGCTAGAATACAAAGAAAATGTTATTGTTTTCAACAACTGGCTCATCTTCTGGTGTCATTTAAAGGGAGTACAGTATACATCCACCTGGGAGGAGATGGTAGACGGTGCTAACTGCTTTACCAGGGACAGCTGACACTATCCCCCAAGACCTTTGTATTATTGTCCAAATCTCTGTTCATCTCATATTGCTTTTCTTAGGCAATGTCATTCTTCTAAAGCTTCCAGTGTACAAAACTGAATTCAGGTATCATTCAAATATTCTTGCTCAGTGCTAGGAGCATTAACAAAAAACTCCACTCCCTGCAAGCACTCCCTACCCTGGAAACATCATCACTCAGACCTGTTTTCAGTCAAATGAAAGTATTCCATTAGTCCAGGGTTTCAATGCCTGTCACATGTTCAGGCCCACCATATTAGACAAAGGCTCTAAAGGCAACAGCACCTCCATATACTTAAAAACATTTCACCTCCAGACTCATTAGACAATATAAGGATACAGAACTCCTACACATCCAATTTACTTTTAAAAAAAACCTTATCATATCATAGTTAACTACAGGAATCCCTCTATGTCCCTCATGGCCTACACCTTCTACTTAACTAGTATGGATTCCTTACGTATTAAACCAAACACCATTCTCCTCAGAGATTTCAACCATCCCTCCATAAAGTTGGAGACTTATAAATCCTCAAACATGTACGAACAGAAATTTATACACTTCATCAATACAAACAATCTGGACCAGCTAGTCTGCACCCCAACCAGGTTTCCCAGCTGGGTACTTTCCTCATCTCTAGCTTCTTCTCAAATCTCGGTCTACCTGCAAACATTGAGTCAGTTGTGCTACATCCTAATCTGAATCTAAAATGCTCATCTCCCTTCTAACTTTCTACTACTCTGCGTATTCGTTTATCACTCACTCTCTCCAAAACTTTAATGCAATGTGACAGCAGTGTGATACCTCTGTACTGCCACAGTTGTGGATGTCTCCTTTGCTCTTGTACACTGGCACTAATATGTTTATTTTTCAGTCATCTGGGATACGCCTTCTCTCCATACCACTATGAGTACCCTCAGGAGCCACTTCTCCCCTCTCTCACAGAAAATCTTGATTATATCTGCTGTGACCTCATCTGAGCCTGCTGCCTTCCCTAATTTCATTTTCCTTTGTGCTGTTATTACTTCTTCTAGGGTGGGCTCGTTTTATTCTTCCATTGTAGGTTGTTTCTGGGGCAGTACAGCTTCTGTGGGGTTTTCTTCATTCAGAAACTGCTGAAAGTGCTCTTCCATCTGCCTTTGATGTCCTCTGGGCTGGTGAGCAGGTTGTTACTGGCATGCATTACAAAAGGTGTCTGACAATTTTCTTTATCTTTCTGTCTCCCTTGTAAGCTCAATTCTTTGTGTCATGTACCAAGTCACTTTCCAGAAGCTAATGCTTTGTTTTTTACTGCTGCAACTACTCTCTTAGCCTTTTTGTTAGCCAACCAGTATTCCTTTTTTTGCCTGGTCTGTCTTTTCTATCTCCCACTTTTTCCTGCACTTCTTTCTTTCTTTTGAAAATGCATTCCACCACCAGCTTTTCTTTTGCAACTTATTTCTGTAGTTGGCTCGGCCACATATCTGTTCTGTAGTCCTCATACATGGTGTTTTGAGGAGCTGCCATTCTTGATCTCCACCTATTTCCTCTTCTTTCAGAGGTGCTAGAGCCCTAAATATTTCCTTTCTCTCCAGCCAACAACCAGCTCTTTAGCATAATCTCTGTTGACTGCTTGCAACTGATTGTGGCAATCGGTGATTTATGCTATGGGCCAACTGTTTCACCAGGGATAACTTTGCAATTGGTGATTCTACCCTACTGCCCTTTCTTTATTAGGAGGAAGAATACCCGAGTTGCATGTTGGCTACTCTTGTATGTGATATTTTGACGGTCTTTATTTCTGAATCATAAGTTGGCTACTATCAAGCTATTTGCAAGATAGAAGTCTAAAATGGTCACTTTTTTATTCCTGTTGCCAGTACGATTACAATTGTGGGCAAAATGTGCTACTCAGCTGATGTGTAGGATATGCTGTTTAATGCTCATACTTAGGGACACTGTAAAGTTGCTACCTGCCAGTTTTTTTCCAGATTGGCAGGAAATCAAATGTTTTGTCCAGTTTTCTAATTTTTCTTTTCGGAATCTGGAATTTAATGACTTCTGTGTTGATCCCGCCCTTGTTTGCAGCTGACTGGTTAAACTTCGCTTGACAACTGCAAACTGGCAACTAATCAGTAGTACGAAGACAGAGACCGAGAATTCCACGAGTGACATTTCAATAAATACAGTTGCACAATGTGGTCTAGCACCATCTTATAGTTAGAGATCACAAAACGATATTCTACTTCTGCAGGAAGCTGTGTGTGTGTGTGTGTGTGTGTGTGTGTGTGTGTGTGTGTGTGTGTGTGTGTGTGTGTGTGTGTGTGTGTAGCATGGTCAGACTCACAGATGAGTTGGGCTTACTGCCTGGCCCTGTATTTCCATTTCTATACACATCACTGTGGTGGTGATTTTGTTCCCAAGAACTGGATAACTTGCAGCAGCAATTATCTTCTAAGTAAATTATAAGACGTACATTTTTTTTTATTTTGCATTCGCATGTCAGGCAGTAGTTAACTTTTCACAGGTGGGGGTGTGGTGGCGAGTAGACACTCTATCTTCTCTGTGTAAATTAAGTTTTAATGTCTAGCCCAGAAGTGTGACAAATGGCTCCCTATTGAAATGTCGAGTCCCGAAAAGTAAAAAAAAAAAAACAAACAAAAAGAAATTGCTCTTCTCCTTAAAACTTCTTTGTTTGTGCGTGTGTGTGTGTGTGTGTGTGTGTGTGTGTGTGTGTGTGTGGGGGGGGGTCCTCCAATGCACCCTCGTGTGGAGGGCACACCCCCCCCCAATCTCCCGATCTGATATATATATATATATATATATATATATATATATATATATATATACCAACTACGAGTTTGCCATACCTCAGAGGAAAAGGGAATATTCTGAGAAATGGCATTTTGGACTTGGTACATACAAGTCTGATATTTTGGCCATTCAGTCTACAACTTTTGGGACTCAGTCTAGTGGATCCCAATATTTCAAACAGTTACTGTGACAAACTGATAATTTATACGAGTCAAGTGGTGGATATACGGGTGGCCTGTTCTTCTGAAGTAAACAGTCTTGGTGAACATCTGAAAACAAATTAAGCTGTCTGTCCAAAAATGAATGCACAAAACAATGAATGCTGGTATGTTATATTTTTTCTAATAATCTAAAGCATGATATTTGGGCTCGGTTTTATTTTAACTGTAGAGTTCAGAATATTTATCATTATTTTTATTATTTCCAGGTAAAATGTGCATAATTTCCAGAAGCCTTACAGCAGCGATGGGTGCATTTTTTATTTATTATCTTAGTAAAATCTGTGTTACTACAACAATGAACCCTGCAGAAAATGCATTTCTGGAAATGTAGACCTGAGATGATGCAAAAGATTTTATTTGAATACCCACAATGCGGGGTTTCAATAGTTCCTGCTGCTAGGTTTTGTTACATTTCATGCATCTGCTGTCATGAGTTATGGTTTTCTAAAAGTTATTCTAGGGAAAATTATTTTTACAGAGAATTCTACTTAAGGTATAGAATTCAGAAATGCTTTCAGTATTTAAGGAACTATTCCCAGTAACCTTACACATCAGATGATGCTTTTTATTTAACTATTTTATTTTGTTTTGTTTCTGAGGAAAAGTATGAAAATGGGTGTAAGAGTTTTGAAAATATACAATGACTGATGAAGATGATGATGTAGTTTATTATTATTCAACCATCCATAATGCAATGCATTAGTAGTTGCAGATCATTTTATGATTTTCGAAGTTCTATCATGAATTTACAATAGGCAACAGTATAAAACAAGGTACTGAGAGGTTTGTGCCTTTCAGGTGATAAAGCTTTTTGTCGCTGTATTGCTAATAGGAGGTACTGTTACATTGGTAGTTTCTAGGCTGGCACATGCCTTAGATGAGACATTAATTCGAATACTCTCATTCAGAAGCATTACAACTCAAGTCCTTATTTTCTTTTTGTCTTTTGTTTAGTTGGGATGTAAAACAGTTAGTCTTCCCTCCTGCCATTCTAAAATTAGAAAGCAGTGCATATCACACAGGTTGCGAGGATACCTACCAGGTGGTTATCATTACCATGATCCGAATGTGTTCTTGTTTACATTGACCACACTGGCGGGTGATTTCTGCTTTTATCACGTACCAGAAGGATATAGGTGTGGAATATGTTTAATTATTAATTGTTTAACTGTGCCAACAGTAGCATAATTGAATTATATGTCCAAGAAAGTGAATATCACTATATCCCGACTCCAGATATTGCAATTCTCAGACATATACAAAATTATAATTGTATGGGGAGAGGACTAAATATTATTGGTGCATATTTCTAGGGTTGTTTTATTCTGCAAGTGAACAAACTCTTAACAGTTTATATGTATGTAATTCTTTCTCTAACTCACTAGTGTAGGGATTCCTCAATAGGGGGAAATACTCACCTTTGAGTGAATCCCTAGACTAGGGAAGTAGAGAAATATTCTTTCTGTAAGAAAGTCTTACAAAAATCTACACTGTTAAGACACAGGTTTGCTCACCTGCAAAATAAAACAACCCTTAGCACTACGGTAGTGACATAATTTTCTTTTATTTATTATCTGTTCTAGGCATCTAGACTACCTCTGAATTATACAGATGTTTGCAGAAGCAGAATATCTATAGTTTCGCTTTTGGTTTGTCTACCGTTTACTTCTTCATACAATTTGTGGTTTTCTAGCAAATCAGTGAGGGATGAAGTAAAGTACAGTTGTTTACCTACCATAAATGTAGATGTTCGAGTGTATTCACTGTTGCAGTCATTTACAATTGGGTTATCCTGCAGGCAGGCTACCCGCAGTCGGCCTGAATTCCAAAGTCTAGGTCCGGCGTCGGTTGCTGTCGCCTCCCCCCTGATGTCAGTGCACCAGGGGTATAAAAGATGCAGCCGACATCATTTTCTTTTTTCTTGCCCCAGATGTCAGGTGCCCCCAAAAGGGTAGGCTAAAAAATATGTCAATAAAGCATGCATGCATTAAATAACAAGTTTCCTTCATCTACAAGCAAATACACCACATAGGTTGTATAGAATAGAGAAGTACAGATAAGGTCCAGCAAAGATAAGGGGGATGGTGGGAGAGTAACCTGGACTGCACAAGTGAATACACTAACATCTACATTTATGGTAGGTACACAACTGTACTATGTTCATCGTGTTTCACTGTTGCAGTCATTACAATTGGGTTGAATCCCAAAGCTAAGGTTGGGAGGCTGGAACTAAATAGAATTAGGAGTGGCTATGAGGCTCTGCAGAACTGCAGTGGCAAAGCCTGCCCTGGATTTGGAGTAGAGTGGTAAGTGCTAGTGCTTTGTAAAAGTATGCACTGAATTCCAGGTTGCAGCCTCTAAAATGTCTTTGGTGGACACTCCTCTGAGGGAGACTGCTGAAGTGGCTGCTGCTCTGGTTGAATGTGGCCTAATGCCCTTAGGCACTGATTTACCATGTTGAGAATAGCATAGACGAATGCAGTGACCTATCCACTTTGAAATAGTCTGCTTTGAGATAGCCTTTCCTTGTGATCCTGCAGCATATGCTACCAGTAATTGCTCAGTCTTTCTGAAAGCTTTGGTTCTGTCCAAGTAGAAGCGCAGCTGTCTGTGTATGTCCAAAGAATGCAGCAGTTTCTCACCCTTATTCTGTGGGTTTGGATAAAAGGTAGGCAAATGAATAGCTTGGTTGAGGGCCACACTGGACACTACCTTAGGCATAAAAGTGGGGTTTGTCCTTAGAGAAACCCTATCTGGATGGAAGATGATAAAAGGTTCCACAGCCATGAGTGCCTGTAGCTCTGAGACTCATCTTGCAGAGGTTATTGTTAGGAGCAGAGCTGTTTTCCATGATAAAAATTTTATATCAGCTGTAGCGGCTGGCTCAAAGGAGGCAGAGTGAGCTTTTCCAAGACATAATTGAGGTTCCATGCAGGTATTGGTGATCTCCTTGGAGGCCGTAAGTGTTTGGCTCCTCTGAGGTACTGCCTTAATAAAGGATGAGAGAAAATAGGTGGCTCTGTATTGTAAGCAGCTGAAATAGCAGAGGCATGAATTTTAATTGATGAAAAGGATAGGCCTTTGTCCAGCATCTCAGTTAAGTATTGCAAAATCTGAGGTATATTTGGAACAATCATGTCAATTCCTTGTGCCTGGTTCCAAGCACAGAATCTCTTCCATTTTTCTGCATAAGATTTTCTGGTACTGGGCCTCCTGGCCTCCAAAATAACATCCATAACTGATTTAGAGAGAGGTGTGTTTTGAAAAGCTACATTATCCGCCATGCTGCCAGATTTAAGGTCCTGAGTTGGCTGTGCAGGATCCGATTGTTTTGTTGAGTCAGTAAGTGAGGAATTTTGAGGTAATGTCCATGCTGGGCATTGAGTCAAGTTCCTTAGGATTGGGTACCACTGCTGGCGGGGCCAGTATGGGGCAATGAATATCATTTTTAGCTTCTCTTGTTTGACCTTCAGGAGTACCTTGGGGAGGAGAGGCAGTGGTGGAAAGGTGTATACTGTTAAGTTTTTCCAGCTGAAAGATAGAGCATCCACTTTGCATGCTTGCTTGTGATAAGTCCTTCTGCAGAATCTCTGTAGTTGGCAATTGTAAGGGGAGGCAAATAGATATATGTCCGGGCATCCCCAATTCCTTGTGATCATGTTGAAGACTTGTGGATCCAATTTCCACTCGTGGGGATCCATGAGGTTTCTGCTTAGTTCATCTGCCAGAGTATTTATCTTTCCTGGCAGGAATTGTGCTTGCAGATGTACTTGGTAAGTCAATGCTGTGTCCCACAAAGTCATGGCTAGTCTGCAAAGGGGGTAGGAATGTGTGCCACCCTGCTTGTTTATGCATCACATGACTGAAGTATTGTCTGTCTTTTTCAGTAGTTGTCCTGGATGAAGTAGATCCTTGAAGGCTGTCAGATCATTTTGAACAGCTAGCATCTCTTTTTGATTGATATGTAGATGCATTTGGATTGCAGACCATGAGCCCTGAAGACATCTTCCTGCCATGTGGGCCCCCCAGGCATAATCTGATACATCTGTTGTCCATGTTTACCTGGCTGGGGGCATGGTGAATGGCTGCCCCTTGTTGTGGTGACAGGCCTTTGCCCACCATCGAAACTCCTGTTGTAGGCAGGGAATGAGTGTAATTATTGTTTCCAGGCTGTGGCAATGTTGAGTCCAAACACTTTTTAGATACCATTGCAGTTTCCTCATAAGCAGTCTTGCATATGGAATAAGCAGAATGCAGGATGCCATGAAGCCCAAAGCCTGCAGAATTTTTCTTGCAGTTAACTGAGTGTTTGTTGCCAACTTTTTCAAATAAGTAGTCAGTTGCCTTTGTTTGTCTGGTGTGAGATAAGCCATCTGGGCAGTTGTATTTAAGCTTGCACCCAGGAATATTATCTCTTGAGAGGGTACAAGTTTTGATTTCTTCTCGTTTACTGTGTACCCTAGGCATGTTAATAATCTTTTTACAAACGACAGATGCTGTAGTAGTATGTCCTTGTTCTCTGCTTGAATAAGGCAGTCGTCCAAGTAAGGATATGTTTGTATTCCTCTTTGTCTGCAACATGCAATTGCTGGTGCCAGGCATTTTGTGAAGACCCTGGGTGCAGTAGATAAGCCAAAGGGCAGTGCAGAGAATTGGTAGTGCATTGAGCCAGCTATGAATCTGAGGTATCTTCTGCATGACTGTCTGATTGGGACATGCAGGTATGCCTCTTTTAGGTCTGAAGTTGCAAGCCAAGCCTTCTTGCCCAGCATGGGCAGAAGCTACGGCAGAGTCAACATTTTGAATTTTGGAATATCCAGGTATGTGTTTAGAATAGATAGGTCCAGTATTGGCCTCCAGGCTTTGTCCTTTCTGGGCACCAAGAAAAGTCTCGAGTAAAATCCTTGTCCCTGCTCTTGCTGTGGTACTTGCTGAATGGCCCTCATGTCCATGAGAGATGAAACTTGCTTTTGTGCCTCTGCCCATTGATTTTTTGGCAGGTCTGGCATACCGTTTGCCCATGGCAGGGTGTGAAAGTGGAACCTGTAACCTTGTGACACTATGTTCAAGACCCATTTGTCCTGGGTGATTAGGTGCCAGTTTTGAGAAAAAAGTGCTAGTTTTCCCCCTAAAACAGCTGCCAGTTAATAAGTGTTTGGCGCTGGCAGGAGGAAGCCATTGGGACTGCTTACTGTATGGCTGTAACTTGTCTTCTCCGCTTTTGGAGGTAGAAGCACCCCATTGTTTAGACCTGTATGAGCCTTGGGGCTGGGATCTGCCTCTAGGGCATCTGTATCTGCCTCTTTGTGGCCTGTCTGACACTGGAAAGGACCAATTCTTTGTAGGCCAGTGTCTGCTAAATCTTGGAGGCTGTACCTGTAAGAAATCCTTGACCGTTTGCATAGATTTGGCTTTGTCCTCCATTTTCTTCAACACCTCTTCTGCTTTAACACCAAACAAGGTATCATGCTGTAATGGAGCATCTAATAATTTTGCTTTAAAATGATCAGGCAGATTCTATTCCTTTAACCAAGCATGCCTCCTAATGACAGAACCCGTAACAGCGGCTCAGCAGGAGGCCTCCAAAGAATCAAAACCACATTGTAAAGTATGCTTTTCAACTTGTTCAGCTGCATGCAATAAATCCTGCATTTCTTTATTCTCTGCACATTCAGAATTTGTCAACATTTTCTGTTTAAGCAGCGACATTATGTATTGCTGATATTTAAGCATATGAAACTGACAATTTAAAGCCCCTATAGCCAAGGTAGCAGAAGTGTAAATCTTTTTTCCCCATCTGTCCAGTGCCCTGGAATCTCTGTCAGAGGGGGTAGGGTTTTTTGCAGTGGAAGCCTTGACCCCCTTGGGACCCAGAGAGATAGTTTCTCGGTCAGAAGCAGGGTTTTTTAAAAAGAAAATTGTGGGAGTCTGAAACTCCTGTAGTATCTGTCTGGCTTAACAGGAACTGGAGGTAAGGAGTCAGGAGTCAGACTGGACTCTGAAAATACATCATCGACAATGTCTAGCACAGGTGGAATAGCAAGGGGCCTGTGCTGAGGCAGTAAAAGAAAGTCTCTGAGCCTTTTCTTAGATTCTGAATAATCTTGGCTCTCCCAATGGAAATGCTCCCACATGGTTTCCCACAGTGTTTCGCCAAAAGAATAATCCTCAGGTGGAGAAGCTGAGGGGATAGATTCTTCAGCATCAGAGTCCTCATAAGGAGGAAGAGAGTATTGCTGATCAGAAGAGGAATCAGATGAAATGGAAACCTGATCTGAAGATTCATATTCTATCTCTTGCCTAGGCCTCTTGTCAGGAGAGGGATGAGAACCCCTGATTAAAGTAATCAGGTCTTCGGCCATTTTGAGCATCTGTTTTTTAGACATGGAGGCCTGTCCATGGGGCTGTTGTACTTGTTTCTTTGTCTTTAAAGCTGCTTTAGTCTTTGCCTTTGAAGCTGAAGTCATTTTAACATATAACTGTGTAGGCCTGAAAACGCCCTCAGAAGCCGATGCCTGCTCAGTGGCTCTGGACCCATCTGAGGGAATGGTTTCCGAAGGTCCAATACCTTAAGTTTCTGTAGGCCTGGTTGACTCTGCGTGGGAGTCGGTATCGGCCTGCAGCTCTAAAGTAGCGGTCGTCAGGGGTTACGAAAGCGCTTCACTGAGAACCAGCGAACCGGCGACTGGCCTCGAAGAAGCCTTGTTGTTGGTTTTGGACCTCGGATGCCTGTCCTTTTCTTTGTGCTTTTTGTAAACTCCGGTAGTCGGCTGTTCTGACGGCATTATATAATTAAATTGTCTGCCAAAGTAATGAAATGCAAAATCGTACCGACGCTTAATAGTGCGTTGGTTAAATCTAGCACAAAACCAACAACTAGCAACGTCGTGGTCACGGCCTAGGAAAGGAATACAGTAAGAATGAAAATCCTTATGAGGTTATTTGCTTCCCACAAGAAATACAATTATTAACTTTTTCTGACATCAGTCTGGAGCAAGAAAAAAGTTTCCCGAACGGGGTACTTAGCTTTAAATGAAGACTTCAGATCTGAAATTCAAACTTGAAAATCACAGGAGTCGGCCGACCGGCACTTGCGAACTGCTTTTACTTCGGGCACCACGCGGCAAGAAAGACTGAAGAAAATGGCGTCAGCTGCATCTTTTATACCCCTGACGCACTGACGTCAGGGAGGAGGCGACAGCAACCGACGTTGGACCAAGACTTTGAGATTCAGGCCGACTGCGGGTAGCCTGCCAGCAGGATAACCCAATTGTAATGACTGCAACATTGAAACATGAACATCATGCCATACATATGAGATTCAAACTTCATCATTCAGGAAATGCATGCTAACACAGAAACTGTTACTCTAGCAGCTTTTTAAATTTGTAAGAGCAATATTTAAAATTTGTTCTACTATATTTTTGTTTTTTGTCCAGAGAGCTTGCATTTAGGAATTGAGAGTTATGCTAGACATCGTTTTTAATTTGTCTGTCCACATCATCTTGTTGCTTTTACTTTTACTTACTGCGAATCTTTGATCTAACCTCTCTGCAGTGCCATGTATCCTCATCAGTTCCCCTTTACTGTGTGTACAGATAATGAAGAGTAGTTTTCTTTGTTTCCATGTACAGTGACTTCTCACTATATTTAAGTTAAATAATTTAACATTTGCAGCATATGATGATTTACTTTGTATATCAGAATGCACCATTTACGACAGTTTGTTCTTCTTAAGTCACTTTTGTCTTGCCTTCATTTGTACTAGATGATTACATATGACTTGACAGATTGAGTAGTAATGTATACATCCTTTGTAGGAGTCTGGGACTTACTGTATGTTTTCAGCTGCATTTAAAGTAGAATGTTATCAAATAATGACGTATTTTGATGTTGTATGCCTTGTGTGTGTGTGTGTGTGTGTGTGTGTGTGTGTGTGTGTGTGTGTGTGTGCTGTCTAAAGATATATGAATTGAGATGGCAAGTACATGCAGTTTCAATTTTTAAATTTTGTGCACTGACATAAAAAGAAACTTTATGCACAGCTTGGCTTGTTATAACTGATAAATAATAAACGCATAAAATAGGCATCCTAATATGGAACTAGGTAAGAAGTGGGCTAGCTGCCCTTGCTGGCTACTTTAAGTTTTGCCATTTTCCCTTTTGGTGCTTAAAGTAACATATCATGTTTAGTGTTAGATTGGCCTCACCCTTTGCATGGTCAATAATTACATATTACCCCTAGTGAGAATAATACCATAGATAAAATGAAGGGGGCCATGTTTGAGATAAAGCATTTAGGAGCTGCCTCTATCCATTAGTACTGCAGGGGGACAGCCCACGGTAAATTTTCCCATTCACAGATCCAAGTTGAGCTTAAACATGGGCAGGTATGAGCTTTGTTTCACGTGGACAGAAATTCTGTTCCACAGCACTGATATCCCCTGCAAGACATGAATTTCTCAGTCCCTCTAAACTGTTTTGTTGATGTTGCAGGCTTGGGTTAGATCTCTAGACTAAATATTTCTGATGTCATTTGATGTGCAGTAGGCCCATCAGTACTGGGTCAGAGGATGCTTTGTGTACCAGACACAGGTCTCCTCTTAGCAGTCGGTAGGATACTGAGAGTAATGATAGGGCTTTGTGTCAATTTGAGTAGGACATGTTGTTTAGGTCTTGTCCTTTTAGTAAGGTATTTCTGTGGTTGTTTCAGTTGTTGTGTGTGACTGGGCAGATAGATGCCAAATGGGGAATTATATTTATTGATTGGCCTATTGAGGGCTGAGTAAAGGGGGAGGATGACATCCCTAAATCTAGACACAATCCATTTATTTACAAGGTGTAAAATACAGATGTCCACATAAGTTCCCATATCAACTCTTAGTGGTGTATTGTCTATGTGGTAGTTGTCTAGGGTAGATGACTTTACAATGGATATGATAATGCATTTGTTTGGGACAAACCTTCCTTCAGGATGGCTAAGTCATTTGGGGATTCACTGAGAACAGCTAGCTATGTTAACAGGAAAATGCATGCTTATGTTTGCTGAGCAACTTGTTTTAGTAACTTTCAGAATAAATTACAGTAATATTTAAGTCATGCCTCATCTTGGTGCTTTTCTATCACTATGTTTTGCTTTTGTTCCTGATTCTTGAGCTAGGATGCTGTCAGCCCTTTCAAAAAATATATGTGATGAGAAGTCTGTTTCATTTATTTTGTCTGTGAATTAGTGCAATCACTTATACTAATCTCAGTGGATGTATGGACCATTAAAGTTAGGTGCTACTACAGCTTATTCAACAGACTGTATATTTCTTGACCATTTTGGACATTAAAGATATCGGTAATGGACTGATAACAATGGGATGTGTATATTACAAGTGATTCCAGTTAGTACTGGGTGTGTTATTGTGTCACAGGGCTGTGGGGTGCCATGAATTGTCATGCAACATTTTGTCAGGTAAACATGTTAGAAATGCAAGACATGACTTAAGTCCCATTGCTTGGTCTTCAGTTTTTTTTTCAGCTGGAGTTCCCTGTTGGCACATGAATTTTGCTTTTTTTCCCTTAGTGCAATGGAGGGTGTGTCACCCTTACACAGTAGTTACTGTTACTGCCTCATAGTACTTGGTCTCCAGGCTCATCCTCCTGTGCTCAGAATATCACTGTGGCACAGGAGTTAGTATTATTGCCTTGCATTGCTTGGCCTCTACATTTCTTATGGGGGTTGCCATGAATCTGGGTAGAATCTGCACGCTCTCTGTCGCTCACAAACTGTGTTTTTCCACTCTAATATTTAAGGTCTGTAGATGTTCCAGTTAGAGGATGTGAGCAAGTATCTTTGTTCAGAGAGGATTTGGCACAGATGAGACCCCCCCCAGGCCCTGTTGTAGCTGGGTCACTGAATGGTATTAATATCTGTTTGGTTTTATTGCAGTTGTACACTGAGTGAGGATCCTGCAAAAGAAAGAATCATGTTTGGGAAAAGACCACTGGATCAGTAAGAGGCTGGAAGCAGCACCATGACATCTTCCAAGAGGTCCAATGCATTCTGCAATTATAATAAGTAATGGGAGCAAAGTTATCCATGAGTGTGTTGTGTATCAAATGTGGGTAACATGGGTAAGTGCACATCCTGTAAAGCAATGTTCACCATCAAATGGGATGGAGAGGAGGCATGAAAAACCCACCAGAAATCAAACATCAGCAAGGCCTTCAGCTCCAGATGCAGAACTTACTGATGACAAAGTTCATGCCGT
The DNA here is from genome assembly GCF_019279795.1 of Protopterus annectens. Classification (NCBI taxonomy): domain Eukaryota; kingdom Metazoa; phylum Chordata; order Ceratodontiformes; family Protopteridae; genus Protopterus; species Protopterus annectens. Next base: position 883,667,384 of record NC_056731.1, read on the forward strand.
CATGTCTTGCAACTAGTGAAGCCTTCAAGCTGACAGAAGTTTACTATGGTGTAACGCACAATGACTCCTATGTATCCATGGACTGTGGAGGGAAGCTGGGACAAACACTTTACCCTTACTCTACTGTAAGTGTGAAATTTAGTTATGGAAAGACAAAATCTGAGAGCATTGTAATGAATGTGCTTGCACCTCATTCAGAGGAGCTCTTTCTGCAGGAACTTAGCAATTCCTATTTCTCTCTGGCATCAGATACATCCAATAAAGGAAAGAGAAAAAAGGTCCCCTCCGGTTATACAGCACTTCAGTCAAACCCTTGGTATACAGCAGAAACTTATTGATTTCTATGAAGACCATAATGAAACTGCTGAATTCACAGTGCTGCAACTAGAAAACATCTTCAGCTATGCTGCACACAATCCTTCAGTTAATTATGGAAAGCATAGGTCCATTTTTCAACATCTGAAATCTGTTTGTGCCACGTATTGTACAACTGTGCAAAGCATGCTATCACGGCCCTTCAAGGTGTAATGTTAAGATGCTTGTTTTGAAAGTCCACAGTGAGTTTTCAATGTCTGCCAAAAAAACTTGAACGGTTAAAGGAATTCTATGCGTTCCTAGACCAGGACTTCCACGAGATCATGCAGCATGTTGTCACAAGGTGGCTGTCTGATTCCTCCTCTAACAAGACTGGTAGAATGCTGGCCTACTATTAAATGTTGTTTTGTTAGTTGCAGTCCTGGTGAGTGTCACTCCCTCATCTAGAAATTTATGGGGGCCAATGAGGATGGCATCACAGAAGACATCTCAGAGGCTGAGAGCAGCTTACAATTCAGGTACTTAATCTTGCAGATTTTTCACAAGTCAGTTGCAAAGCTTGAAAGCAATACACTCTCAGCCCCAGAGCTGTATGCAGTGATGGTGAATCTCAACTTGAGCTGTATCGAAGGTTAGACGATCAGTTCTTTGGCTATAAAGTTTCATCTTCCATTAAGCACTTATCTCTATTAGCTGGAAAGCAGGTCTGCAGGGACTGAAGTACCTTGTATACAAAAGCAGTTCCCTACCTGCAGAAGTGGTTTGATTTTGATAATTGTTCCTTTAAAGTTAAGCAGGTCTTCAGCCTCCAACAGCCTGTGAGCTGGTCAGAGCTGTGCACAGCTGTGGATGTTTTCAAACGAGATCTGGACATTAATGCTCTTTTATTGCACTACTACAGTTTAACTGCTGCATAACCAGCCCTTTACTAGATGACAGAGACATCTGCAAGTGACCACTGGGTGACTTTTAAATCTGCAAACTGCAAAATGCTTTACAGACTGGTGTTGTTTGTCCTTTCAAATGCCTCCAGCAACAGCTCTGTGGAAAGAATTTTCTCAGTTATGGGGAAATGCATGGACTGATAACAGAAACAGAATGCCTGCGTCTATTGTCAAGGTTGAGGAGTTGCAAATCAAATTCAAATTTTAACATGAATTGTTCACAGTTTTATGCTTTTGTAAAAGGCAACCAGCCATTACTAGAAGCTGCCAGATGACATGAGAAATATAGTTTCAGACATAAGCAATGATACTCATCCTAAGTTCCCTTGAAAATATCAGTACTATATACAAAGGTGTATCACAGCACCTTGACAGTTATGTTCAGTAGTCTACAAAATTAGTAGGGTCACATGACCTTAATTTTAAAATGTTTCTCTTGCTTAGTTAACTCAGAGATAGATTCATATATTATACTTATTGCAAAGCCATAATAGGTATTGCAAAGCCACTGAGTCTCATGACCATTCTCTCACTGCTTGTACCTTCACTAAGGCAACATCTCCTTTCTCCAGAAGGGCCATACCAGCCTATCCTGGAGTAAATTTGTGGATATCCTTCCAGTCATGTAGTTTATGTTTAAAGGAAGACAGCGAGTTGAACTGCAGGTTAAGTATATTCCAAAGGTTTGGGAGGCACTGGGTTACAAACCTCTCCATTTACTGTGTTGTGTGTGCCTGTGGAGAAGATTTAGGTCTCTGGTTCTAGTTTTGGTGTACATATTGGAGCTGTGGCGAATCAGGAGATCCAGGACAATAGGGTTTCTAATGTCAGTGCAAGCAACGCTGATGTATAAAAATGCAGGACACCATTCCACTTATGTGATGCATATGAGCTGCATTCAGCTGACTGATACAACTCTGTTCATTTCAGAACTGCTCAAGTCATTATCTGCTCATTCCTAATTTAGGTGCTCTACATAGGATAGATTATGTGGCTGCAAAATGTCATAGAGCTAATCAAACAGATTTCTGCATTCCCTCTGCTGTGTGTGTATGCTGGCCAAACCTCTGCCTATCCCAGCACCTTCAATTCTTTTTTTCCTTTATGGAGGTGTTACCGTTTAAATTTGATATAGGAAAACAGGTTCTCCAAGAAGAGCCTGTTAGGTGCCAGAAGGTTCAGGATCTTGAAGAGGAGAAACGTTGCAAACCTACGTTATTCCTTCTGTACCAGTGCCAGGGCATCAGTCATACTGCATTGCTGAAGAGAGTATGTTCAGGCTTAGTCTTTTTCATTGTAAAAAAAATCATATTTCATTATATATCAGATTTACGTAATAAGTAATTTAATGATTATCTGCTCATAATGGTGGAAAAAAATGACATATACAATGACATAAGATGAAATTTATCTAAGCTGGCTGCTTCTTTCTGTAGTAGTATATCTCATACAATACGAAACTTTCTTTTCCAGAGATCAAATTACTTCCATATAAAATTGCTTTCAGTCATGCAAAACCAGTACGAAGGGTATTTCTTTTTTCTAAGAATCACAGTGGATTCACAGCATAAAAATAAAAATAAAATAATATATATATACATAGGCACTTGCAATAGTGTTAGGTACAGAAACAGGGAGGATGAAAACAGAATACGGTCACTTAAGTACAGAACTTCAGATCAAAGAGATGGTATTAAAGTGTGAAAGATAGGAAAATGTAGACTTTAAGACATTTTGATCAAAGGGGAACATAAAGCTAAAGAAAGTTGAATTATCAAGAGGCTTTTATAACTAAAGAAAAATTTAAAGCAGAAGTAGTTTTTTAATCATCTATTCCTTTTTCTTGGGGGGTTACATGCTCAATACATGTAAAGCACATTAACTATAAAAGAGCACAATGGAAAGATTAAACTTTAAGTAGAGCAAGAGAGACTACACCCAAGGTTACAGGAGAAGATCAAACGAGTGAGAGGAAATGCAAGGCTATTCAGCCAGAGGTCATACAAGTTTTGCCAATAACAATCCTCGGACTCTACCAACCTTTTCAAGGATGACAAGGCATGCACGTCCCAAGCTGCATTTTAGGACACCAATGCATTTGTCTAAGCTATGTTGAAAGTCTACATGGTGCCACATTATTTGATATACAAACAGAGTCTATTCCAGAACAAGAGGAGGCCCTGGGTAATGATCTTATCTCTCCATTTAGTTTTGTTTATAACCTGACGTAAATAGATTTATTAATCTAGTGTTGGCCACACTTCTTGATAAACCAAGAAAGAAGAGGTCACGGATAACAGGAGCCCGGAGGGCACAGAAGGCAAGGCACAGGTCTCCTCTCATCAGCATATACAACACAGAGTACAGGAAAGGGATTCCTACTTTAAGAGTTTTCTGTTAGAAACCTCTGCATTTTTTCAAGTTTTTTATGTATTTAATGAGATACATATCAAAGGGACATTACATTCTATAATAGGTCTAACCATGGCAAAGTACCGGGGAACAATAACTTCCTTGTTTTTAGATGAGATGCCCTTTGTGATTAATTGTGAGATATAGAAGAATTTTCTGACTACAATTTCTACATGGTAACCAAAGGAGAGCTAGACATTGGCCCAAGTGCTAAAGTCCTTGATCACAGACTCACTGGAAAGTAGGGTGTTATTGATACAGTAGGGGATAGGAATTTGTTGTTTTCTCAAACCTTTTTTGGTACACCAAAAGTTAATGTATGTGTTAGTTCCATTTGAACGGTATTAGTATAAGTGGTTGGCCTCACAACTGCAATCAGCTTACAATCACTGGTGAACTTAGCCAGAAATCCTTGTTGTTAGTATTTAGGTCAGAAAAACAAATGCAAAAAATGAGGGGGCTTAGTATAGAACCCTGGGTAAAGCCATTGGTCAGCTTTTCCCTAATTGAGGAGTTATCACCAATCCTGACAACCTGTTCTGTCCTTGGGCCAGTTTTTAAACCATCTTATCACAGAGGAATCCATGTTTTAGGCCATTAGCTTATTAACAATCCCATCATGTTGTATGATGTCAAATGTTTTTTTTTCCAGATCCAAGTAGGCAGTGTGAACAGTGCGACCACTATCTGATACCTGTGTTACCTTTTCAAAGAAGGTCACAACATTTAGCAGAGACGTGACCTACCTTTAACAAATCCAAACCACTGGTGGACAAGCCAGATTAAAATGTTATTGTCCTAGTTTATGAGGTCAGTGATAATACTTTTTGTGGCTTTACAGACAAGACTAGTAAGGTTAAGGAGTCTGTAGTTTTCCCAGGTCAGTGCTAGGGCCACACACATGGAAGGGCGTCACCAACACAGTGCGCCACGACTCAGGAACATATCCTGTGTCGAGGATTAGGTTGAAAGACATAAGGAGGAGATCAGCGAGAGCCTGCTTGATACTATTTACTAGACAACGGCATATTAACAGGACCCACCATTGAGGTGGTTTTGGTCTTGGAGAGTGCTTTAATGATATGATCCTTTGAGATGGTGGGGGAAGTGACTCAGGGATATTCAGGGAAGATAGTTTCAGGGGAGAGGTTTGCAGCAAATATATTTGCTAGTATGTTGGCAACACCTTTAGAATTGGAATTGGAGTTGCCATTACAGATATGTTCTCAGCAATAATGTGAATAATTCCTTAGTTTTCTGACACAGCAAAAGAAAAACTTAAATTATCCTTCATCTCAGAAGCTAGATTACATTCATGGGAGACTTTGCTGGTCTTTATGACTGCCTTCAGTTTCTTGGTAAGGCATTTTATATTCTCCTCGTGATCGAAGGTTTTAGTCTTACAAGGTATTCTAAATAGTTTCTTCCTGCTCTTGTATAATTTATTGATGTCGGCTGACCACCACGATGGTTTATTACTGAATTTGCTGCTGTACTTGGCTCTGGTTGTAACTGCTCTGTTAATGCAATTATCTAAATGAGTACAAAGCTCCTTGACATAAACAGCTGTACATCCTAACTCCATAGAGAAGGTTAACATGGGCACGTTTTAAGATTTTGTTGTACAACTGTAAAAGGTTTGCTTTTTTTTTTTTAAGTCTCTAAAGAAGGTAGTAGTGGTTGCAGGGGTAGATGTTCTCAGGGTAAAGGTTTAACTTAACTAATGAAGGGGCTAACCACAGACTGGGAACTTAGAACTAACTTTGTGAGAGCTAAATTCATTGTATTACCATGCCTGGGGCATTGTTGGCCAAGGAAACAGCTGAACAGCCCTTTGAGTGTATGAAGGGCATTAAAGTCCGTTTGGTTAAGGCTGAGAAACAGGTTGTGGATCGGAAGAAAAAAAAAAACTCAACTGTGATATAATGGACTTTGGTAAAGATCAAATATTCCTATGGCAACAAAATCAGGAAGAAGAGGGTGGGCCATCACCAGAGTCGCTGGGGACAGGTTGTTCACATCACATGACTCTTCAGTCTCATCTGGATCTGAAATGCAGGTTGGGAAGAAGAATGTTTTTGTCTGAGGACATTAAGCAACTAAATGAGATGGGACAATCACTGCAGAAGGATTTTCAGTCCAAAGAGAGAGGCCAGAGTCGGAAAAATCGTGGGGGCAGGAGGAAATAGTGAAAATGAAGTTTTTTGGCGATTTAGTGATGACGCTACTGTGGATATATCTTGGGTGGTATATAGTAAGTACTTTGATAAACAAACTGTGACTGACGTTCGTTTTTCTCGTAAAAATGTAGAAAATAGGGTATGTACGCCTGGTCAGCTGCATGTTATAAATTTGTCAAATGCCACCATTACTAAAGACCTTGAAAATTTGTTGCTAAAGGGAAGCAAGTTTGTTCTTACTTGTTTTCCATCTTTATCAGATGTTATTTTGGACATTAAAAAGTTTTGTAGAAAATTATATTTATGGGTGTATTTTGAAGGAAAACAAGCACTTGTTAAAACTGATAATGTTGAAATGTTTGATACTGAAGATTCATTGCTTGACATGTCTATACATGAAAATGAATTGGTAGATATTTTTTCTGAAAATGAAGGTGAAGGGGAAGTAACTTATTTTACTGGTTATGGGAAATTAAAAGTGCCTCATTTTTCTTATTTCATTCTTTCATTCCCCCGAAATGTTCTAACATTGTTCAAAGTTTTGAAAGGGTATTATATAAAAAACCAGAACTTGAATACCATAAGTTTGTTAGATTTAGAAAAGTGAATAACTTATCTAGGGGTGAATGGGATACTTTAAAGCCATGTAGAAGTTCAGAATGTGATGTTAAATTTTGTCAGGCTGACGGGGGGGGGGGGGGTAACTGGGTGCTGTTTTCCAAGCAGAAGTATGATAAAATGGTGTTTTGATTTGTTAGCTGGTCCAGAATATGAAAGACTGGCAAACAACCCCAGGAAACATTACAACAGTCAGTTAAGAGAAATTCTGGATAAAGAGGAAAGACTTGTTTTTTTTCACAGAGAGGGATGTAAGTTAGTTGTATGTTAAAGATCCCAAAGACCCTATTTTTTCTGCCATCCCTAAAGTGCACAAGAATTTAAATTAACCCCTTGGTAGACCAGTTGTGGCGGGTGTGGGGTCATTTATGTAAAATACTGGGATTTTTTTGGATTTTCATTTAAAGAACTTTCTATCTAAAATTCCAATGCTAATATTTGTCAAGACGTGAAGAAAGTCAGTGGTGTAAAGATTTTTTCTGGGCTACAGGAGATATTAAAGCTTTGTACACCAATATTAAAAGAAGGTGGGGAAAAGAAGCAGTTCTTTGGATGTCAGGGGAGGGACCACGTACAGCCTTTCTGGTGGAAGTATTGGAATTTTGTTTGATGCACAATTATTTGGGGGTGATTATTTTTTGAAAAAGAAGGCTTCTTTTGCCCTCAGCTATGCTATTATCTTTATGACCTTTTTTGAGAATAGATTTATTTATTCTACAGAATTTTTTGCAAAGAATGCTATTTTGTTTAAGTGTTATATTGAGGATTTAATTTTTATATGTAGGGAGAATTTGGATGAGTTTTCTGTATTTATTGATTAGTTAAACCAGAATGAATTGGGGTTGCAGTTTACTTTTACTGTAGATAGAATGAATATACAATTTCTGTATGTGGAATTTTATGATAAGGAAGATTTGATGGTAGAACATAAACCCCATGTGAAACCTACTGCAGTTAGTAATTTTTTACAGGCCAGTAGCATGCACCCATCACATCTTATGGAATCATTGCCTATGGTTGAATTTAAAAGGATTTATGAGAATACTTCTGATAAGAATTTGGTGGAAGAAGAGTTCATGAAGGTGGAATGGAAATTGTTGCAAAGGAGTTATTCTAGTTTTTGTTTGAAAAAAGCTAAGGATAGTGTGTTAAAGGTGGGGGCAGCAGCTGTGGTAGGAGACATAATAGTTATAATGGTTTTAAAAGGTATGATTCAGATCAGGAAACTAATAGGCAGGATAAAGTATTGCTTTTTGTTACCAGATTTTGCCATATATTTTGAGGAGGTCAGTGAAAGATTTGTGGCCAGTGGTATGTGAAGATGAGCAGCTAAAGCATTTGTTCCCCTTCACATGTTACATTTTCTTATCAGAGGTATTTAAATGTAAGGTAGTTGTTAGGTTTCAAGAAGGTTTCTTTCCAGGGTGCTAATATGGGTTCCTTCCCTTGTGGAAGATGTAAAGTATGTTCTAGGATTAAGAACATTCAGGTAGAAAAAGTAATGGTAAATAATTTTGTTCCATGGGAATGTTTTCATGTGTTTCTTGTGGGGTGGTTTATTTTGTAGGTTGTGGGTGTACACTCCTGTGAGGTGGTATGTTGGATAAACAAAATGTACGGTAAAAGTTAGAATTCTTGAACATCTGGGACATATTAGAAATAGGAATTTAGATAGCCCAGTAGCTGAACACTTTATTAATGCACATGGGAGTTCTGATGTTAGTTTCTTCTTTAGTGTGTTGGCTATACCTTTTCTTGCTAGGGGTGGGGCATTTTTAGCCAGTTTGTTAAAAATGGAAAGCAGGTTAATTATAAATTGTAACACTTTAAAACCTAAAGGTATGAATCTGGATGTGAATTTAAATGTACAAGATATAACATTTATATATGTTTTGTAACTTATTGTATATGGAAAATGTTTTACCCCTTTTTAAAGGTATGTTTGTTTAAGCAGGTTCTTGTAGTAGATTATTGGGTGATGAGATAATTGTTTAATTGGATCAGTTTGACATAAAATGGGAATGGCTGGTGGCTTATGTTATTCCTTGAAGGCTGTTTGCTGAGGTACCAGAAGCATCATTAAAAGTTGGAGTTTGTTTCCAGTGACTGCCTCCAGAGTATATTTTTTAGGATTGTTGGACAAATTGATCCATTTAATTCTCATTTACCCAATCTAAGAAGCACTGAGCATAACCAGTGTTAGAATATAAGCACTCTAGATTACAGAGAAATAGTTCAAGTCATTAAGGATGTCTTATCGCAAGAGAGTGGACAAGATGTTTGTATTACTTTTTACCATCCACTTTTGAGTTAAAATTTTATGTTACAGATAAGTAAATACAGGGAGAAAATTCTACATCAACTGTTAGTGTCCAAACTTTACACTACACCACTAAAAGTTAGATCATAGTCAGGTGTTAGAAGGTCACCAAGGGATGGACAAAACTAGAGTGATAGCCGAATTTTATTGGCCAGGTAAAGTGAAAGAAATAGACATTTTCTCTGCTTCGTTCCTAGAATGCTAGAAAGCAGCACCCCATGTTGGATTTAAGGGCCCACTTATCCAAATATGTACTACACAAGTGCCATTTGAATGCAGTGCTGTGGAGATTGTGGGTGAGTGTACATTTTAGCATGGAATATCAGTATATACTAGTAATAATGGATAACTTTACAAATTTCCAGAAGCTGTACCATTTAGCAAGGCTAATACTAAGGCTATTTCTACAGAAGTTGTCCTGTTACTCTCATAGTTGGTATCCCAAAAGATATAGCTAGAAATTTATGATAAGATTGTATGTCTGTTTTTTTTTAAGTTGTTATCTCTCTATGTATGTAGAAAATGTGATTGTATTTAAATTTATTATGTATGTGGAGCTTTTCTCCCCAGGCCTCCACTGAAAATGGGCACTTTTTGGCCCAGTGGACCATCCCGGTAAACAAATGCAAATAAATATACTGATCAAGGCACAACTTTTATTTCAAGGGAATTGCATCTGTTTTAATGCTTTAACGTTAAGCAATTAAAAATGCCACTGTACCATCTGCAGACTGTTTAGTAGACAGGTTCAATAAAACACTGAAATTCATACTAATAAAATAAAATGATGCAGATGGTAAGAAATGGAACCAGATGTTACCCTATTTCTTGTCTGTAGTAAGAGAGATGCCACCGGTTTCAGTGGGGTTTACCCCATTTGAACTCTTCTACAGCAGACAGCCTACAGGTATGCCTGATAATGATAAAACGACTTGGGAATAAGAGAAGACGCTGTTTAGAAGCATGATAGAACACTATCTTTGTTTAAACGACAAACTAATACTGTTTATGCACATGCAGAAAGATCAATAAATACATCAATATGTGCATAATAATATCTGACTTAGAGAATGCATTGATATGTTTATTTCCATTTAGTTAATAGGTTAGTGGTCTGGTCTACTGACCATTTTCAGCCATGTTCTGAGCTGTAAGCAAAGGTTATAGTACCCAAGGTGTCAGGACAGTATAAATGACAGTGCAATACACACAGAGTAAGGACAGAAACAGAAACATTATGCAAGACCCAAATGAAAATTATTTGGACTATTTTATACATGGAATAAGCTGCTATTAATATTTAAAATATGCCCTTTATCAATTACAAGCATTCAACCCAAGGATGAGGTATTAGTATCCACTAGGAAGAACCAATTCCTGGCTAAGTGGCAAAGCTCCTCTGAAGTAATTAAAAAGGCTAAGACAACCAGGAAAGAGAAAGACCAACCAAGTTTTTCATATTTATGCACTAAAGCAATGGAAAGAAGTAGAACATTCTGTGGTTAGCTTGCAACTTGTACTTAATAGAGACCAGAGAGTGTCTCAAAGTATAGCTAGAAGAATCCTTGTCAAAAGGAAAAAAGCACAAAATTAGATAATTTCTGTTAAGAAAGAATGGAGTGATCTCAGAAATTTCCGAGAGAACTGAACAGATAGAACATAACTTGCAGACAACACCCGAATGAGACTGCCAGAGCAACAGAAACAATTAGTAAGAGATGTTCAAAATATACTCCTAGAAGTAATAGAAGAATCACAGAATGAAAGGAAAAGCTTGAAAGCGTTAGTTCTTATACCTGATGGAAGTATCCTACTTTGTAATTCCTTTAGAAAACTGAGTAGCATTTCAAAGTTTGATAGCTATCCCATGCCTACAACTGATAAGCAAATAGAGACTCTAGGAAAAACAAGATTCTTAAACATTAGACTTAACGATGATGACCACTTTCTTCCTATGCTAAGGAAAATCAGCAAATCAGCTTTTCTAATCTCTGCGGGTTTAGTTCATTGTACAATGTTACTATTTGACCTAAATGGAGTTCCGGCCACCTTTCAGAGACTGATGGATAAAATTTGCAGACAAGTTTGTGACTACTGCTGTTGTCTGACAGATCTCAAAAAAGGTAAGCCCCTATATAACAATAGTCCTTCAGGCAGATAGAACATTTAATGAATAGAAAGGATTACTATGTTCTGAGCTAATGTTAGTGACTCCTGATTTTTACTAAGGAATTTATTTTGTATATGGGTGCATCAGAAGTAGATTTGGGAGCTGTATGATCCGCGGTGGTGGTGCTGCGGTAGCGTTGTCGCCTCACAGTAAGACACTGACCGGTTTGACTCTCAGCTAGAGCGTCTTCTGCGTGGAGACATGAGTGAATGGGTGTACCTTTGTTGAAGGTTGTGCGTTAGGGCTGGCAACTCAGCACGTAAAAATCAACTGCCAATCATTAGCGGACTGGAGTTCCGCTGTGGCGACCCCTAACCGGGAAAAGCCGAAAGACACAACATTACATTGGCATATTCACGGTGAGGAGTACCTTCTATGCTAAATTTGTCAAAATATAAGTAATGTTGAGAAATGCTGAGAAAAATAATAAATACTCAATGACTGAAAGATATGTTTGGCTGAACTGGGACTTCTGTACGTGAAAAAGCATTCCCAAAGCTAATACCAGCAATTTGTAACTGGCTCCAGTTAGAAATCAGACAAGAAATTACCACACAAGCATTTACAAGAAACTAAAACAATACTTTTTGAAAGAATCAGCGCACTCCTGACATAAAGAAAAGTGTTAGAAACAACCTTGATCCAGCATTGGTCTTCTACACATAGCCTATACTCTCTGCCTCTGAGGTTACACATGTTGTCTGAATGTGCATTTGTTAAATGAATACTTGCAAAGTGGTTGTTTGGTTAACCATTAGAAGTGCCCTCCTGTTTTCATTGCAACAGTTTCTCTTGAATTACTCATTTTAGATACAGTTTCAAAAATTCTACATATAATCATGTCATTTCCTTTGTGCAAATCATCTTGGGGTAATCACTGTAATAAGTATACCTGCCTCTATGTAAATACTTGATGTGATACTCAAACTGTATTATTTGCCACAGTAATTTCTGCCTAGTGGGCCCAGTTCATGGCTGAAATGTATCCGTTAACCAGTCCACTAACCCATTTACCAAAATGTAATAAGGAAGACAGTGTAACCAACTGACAGATTGTGAGTAAACAGCAGGTTATCAATATGAACTTAAGTCCATTATCACTCCAAACCTTCCAATATACTGACACCCACAGACCCAGAATGCCTAATACAAATGCTGATGAGCTGCCTAGGTTTTGCAACCCATATGTATGAGTACAGGTGTGATAGTTTTGTGTTGGGAGGGGGTAAGATGTAGCATCTTGAGTGTGGAAAATGGGAGCTATTTCTTTAAATGCGCCTAGTGTCTTTAAATTCTCACAGTCAGTCAGTTAATTGGAGGTATTAGACACCAGGTTTGCAGCTGTGGTTTGTAAAGTGCTGTAGCCTCAAAACAGCAGAGCAAGAAGTTGGTTCCACAATTGGGAGGATAATCAAGGGGTACAACAGGGGCACTGCCCAAAGACTCGCTGTTCCTGGAGATGGATGGCCCAGATGAGGCCTATTGTGGATACTACCTGAAGGGACACCAGGCAAAGAGTTTTTGCCGAGCTGGAAGGGCTATGAGAAAAACTGAGCTGATGCGAAATAAAACTGGTGGATGTACTGCTAAAGATATTTTTCCCAGCTGCTGCCCGTATTTTTTTTTTTTTTTGATGGGTTTATTTCCTTGGTCCTGTTCCCCTCATGCTGGCACCCCCAGCCTCTGGCAGGTGTTTGGTTTTACACCTGACTGAGGTGCCATCCCTTTCCCCGTGATGGGTGAGCAAATGGTAACGTCTCATTGCCATCTTTCTTGACTGTCTCCTCTTCTGCCTGGGTTACTGACTGAATTTGGGTAATCTAGGTCAACAACAGGCCCTTACTTATTTGCTGCATGGATTTTTGATTTTACTGCAGATATACCGTGAAGGCAACAGTTAGAATTTCTACAAACCTCCATGACTGCTGATACTCTTTTATCAGTTGAAAGGAAATGATCTGTGCTGCCAGTATTCCCAGAGCAGTTATGGTGGAATAAATAGATTTCTGTAAATTCAGACTATTTTGTGATTAAGGATTTACATTATTATAAGCCCTTGTTTTTATTCCCTTTCCCCTTTTGTATTGTTGATTCATGTTTTACTCCCATGCAAGCATTCTTTTGTGATTTGATCTTTTATTCTTTTTCTTTCTCTTGTTTGTCTGTGATCTACATTCATCTTGGTTTTCCATAATCCTCTACCCTAGTATATCCTCTTGTTAATTTATTTGACAATTTTATTGGCACAGTATATTAATTCCATTTTTGTGACTTGGCAAGCAGTTGTACAATGCGTTTTCTTTCCCAAACGACAATCTGCAATCTAAGTTTGATTTAAAGGCTTGTAGATCTGAAAGTGAGACAAGCAGTAACATAAGAATGTTTCATAACATCAGAATACATTTGTTTATATTAACGTAGGACACCTGACAAAGTTGTGAGTTTTGAAAACTGTAATGTTATTGTTGAACAGAATTTATTTCTACAGCATGGGGGCTGTGACGCCTTTATTTTATGTAATGAAATTAACAAATTCTGAGTCTTGGCTTGTTATACAGCTCTTGAACATTGCAATTATGGATTATTCATACAGTCTGTAAGTTTTTAAATTTGTCCACTCTTTTTATATTTAGTACGTACTCCTGGGCAATGGCTTTACTGGCCTTTTATGCCACTTGTAAAATGCCCTATGAAACCTACAGGCTGACGAACAAAGTCACAGTGTAACCAGCTTACGGTAATAGCTTAACTTCTGCACTGTTTTTGCTCTTCGGCTTTCAGCGAATATTTTTTTTGGATTCTGTCCAGCTGGATTATATGCTTTTTAGATACACAATAAAGAGTGATCTCTGCTGAATGAATGATCATACATTCTACTTGTACCAAGGGATTTAAAATTTTCTTATCCCTTGAAGCAATACTTTTAGATAAGACAAGCTGTATTGTTGTTTTCTTTTTTAAGTATGCGAGACAAAATGGTTGTCAAGTAAAAGTGATTCAGGCTACGTTACATGTCAGTGTTTATATACACTACAGTTTCCTTTGAAGGATGCACATCAGTATTTTTTTTATTATTTTTCAAGCCTATACTGTTCATTTACTTATAGGTAAATTTAACTGCATTAATTTTAGAGCAGACTTCTAAGGTGAGAGGATATCACTATAAAATAATGCTATCAGTTATCAGCATAGTGTTATATCATACTGGAACTGTTGTTGTATACAATGTAAAGACAGCCGAATCCAGGACTGATCCTTTGCAATGTACTGTAACATCAAACCATCCTGATTGTGGAACCTTATTTTACACCCTTCCTCTCAGCTCAATAACATGTATGGTAAACAGAACAGTTATATCATTTTTTTTTTTAACTGGCTCATAGTTGCCAGTTTTGTGAACCCCATGCCCTCAGACACACACATCATGCTCCAAACATCAGGAAGAAGATGTCTGTAAATCAAGGACTGGCTTTCTGCAGGCCATGATGGCAGACACGTACCTTGGGTCTGTCCAAACAATACGACTGTTGTTTTTTTTTTTTCCTTTTCTTATTTGACACTTTCAAGTAAGCCAAACTAATGGAGAAGTGGTTTTCAAATAAAACGGTTATTTTCTTTCTCAGAATGAGTCCGGACAGCTAGAATTCAGGATCTAGTCCATATATCCTTTGATAGTTTGTGTGACAAACTTAATTTTAGTTTTGCTCTAAGGAACATTTGGATGATCGGATCAGTTTCCACTGGAACCATCAGGCTTGACTTGTGTAACAATCAGCCTTGTTTTTCTACTCAAATAAGTGTACAGTGAACAGTTACATGGCTGTAAGAATGTTTGAATTAAAAGGCATAATGACTGAACTAAATGCTGAACCCAATGCATTAGCCATTCTAGCAACAACAATGGTAGTTACTTCCTACTTTTTATGGGGTATGTCTTGGCTAATCTGATTTTAAATGTCATTGTATAATTAGATTTTTTTCCCTACCTTGAGTCATGTCTGCTATGAATTAAATTATTATTATTATTAAAGAATTCTGACTTCTTGCTTAATGTTTCCATTTAAATTGCACAAGTTTTACTTAAGTAAGATTGAAAGGCATCTTTTTAACTTCCTGTCTGCTGCAACAGCATCAAACATTTGATTGTTCTTTTTTTAAGTTACTGTTTTTTTTTTCAATGAAAACAAAAGGGTGTTTGTGCTGAGTGATGGCATGCTATCTTACAGATTAATGAATGGCATTGTCCCATCTGTGATGGCAAAGTATCATTAATATTTTCACAGGAAATCTGTGTTAACTGCCAGGTCGCCTGACACAGAGGGATAGAAAGTCATGACTATGACTTGGTGACCCAAGTTTCACTAGAATTTCAAGTACCTGTTTGGGCTGTCACGGGAAAAGAGGAGCTTTGAGGCATTTAATTACTTGCTCTTCAGGAAGGGGGAATTGTGATGGTCCAGTTGACTGCCCCCATCTATAAATGGAGGCTTGCAAGTAACAAGGTTTTAGCCAGGAACCAGAGATGTGGGCTTGGCGATCCAGTAATGGTAGCTCTCACTGTACATACTTGTGTGGGGTGGGGGTGGTGTAAGAGGTCCTTAATGTGATAGAAGCAGGCACATCAAAACAGAATACACTCCCATAGCCTTTGTTCGACATGCTATGCTGTAGGCTGCTTCAGAGGGGAAGGGTTGAGAGCCATTCATTGCCTTAGGAAATTTAAGATCCATTCTAAAGCAAGAATAGCCTCTGTCTGGGGGGGGGGGGTGAAGCCAGACCCTCAAGCCATTGGGATGAAGATGCCCTTCCCCAGTATCAACATTGTAAACTAAAAGGAAGTAATAGCAGTGTTGGGTAATATTAAATCTAAAATGCATATGAATCACATTACATCTAACATCATTTGTAGAAATTCCCTGGTTGTAGTGAACTTGAGTGTTTCAGCAAATGCATATCAATAAAATTAGTAAACTCTGATCAGAAATTTCCTACTATAATCATTCTGACTGCTTTTCTGCACCTAATCACACACAGATGGCTGTACACATGTACAGGAACACACCCACATGCACACATTGTCAGACGGCCATTTAGAAGTCAGACACTAATGCTTTGCTTTACCGATAATTAAAGGCTTAAGTGCTTTACTGAAAGAACTGACACATGCTTCACATTCACAGATGATGACTACTTAATCATTTGTACTACTTAAAGCCAAGAAACCTGATCTTAATGAGTAGTTGGTTACTACAGACATCACAAGTTCCCTTACAGACTTTTCAATGAAAATTTCCTGCACTTCACCTCCTACTTGAAAATAGCACTTATCCTTTAGAAATATTTCTATAAATAAAGGCCATGAATTCATATTCTAAACATAACTACTAAATTATAAGGGGAGGGATCCATAAGTTCCTGGTTACTCCTGTCCTGGCTGTGCTCTACTCCATTCTCCCTATCTGCTACTCCCACCCCCCCCTGATTATCTTCATTAGTCAGCCCCCTCCTAGGGTGCCATCTTTAATCAAACTCTCTACTACTTAACTCACATTCATTTCATCCTGTAGCTGTTTGTTGTACCTTTCCTACCCCTCTGTTCGTTGTGCCTGCACAGCAAGTAAGTTGAGCAGTAACACATGTATACTACAGCTAATTTGCATTGCTGTCCTTATAAGTGTTATAGCTGCTGATTTATTTGGTTATTACTGTTAACTACTGAGGTATTTGATGGTGCTAAGCTGTAACTGCTGTTCAGAACTCCTATATGTTTTGAGAGCTAGCTAATGTTCTAACTTACAAACTGCTTGTTTTTTAATCTTGTTTTATGAAGGTAGAGTTTTAATTGTTGAATATCTGCCAGGCATCTTGCTAACTGTTTTGCAGAGGTTATTCATGTTCTGATTACATTTGTAAGCATTCCTATGGCATGGTATTGTACTTAGAAGACTTACAGGCTGGACTTTACAATTGCTTTTACAGAAGTCTAAGTGAACGCAGTTCATATTACTGTTAGTTCATACTGAATAGCATAACTCTAGAATTATTGTCCTAAAACAGCCATACTTTGCTTTGTGCATTATATCCTGTGTGTATTCACTGCTGAATTATACAGCTGTTATCACTGGATTTAGAGGCTGTATGTTACTGCTGTTAGTCTATGGGTTTACAGAGCTGATACTGTATGCAATACAATCAATTTTAATTATGATGTATGCAATATAATAAATTTTACTCTTCCTTGCATGCTCTACGCTTCACATTCTTGTAACCTTTGCACTAATTCTGCCTTATTTATCTTTTTCAGTTTGCATGGGTTTCTTTCCTGCGTGAACCCCCACCCCCACCTGGGATTAACTGCATAAAGCAATTTCTACCTTCTCCACTGAAGCTGGCTATCTTAACTAAGTAAAATCTCTGGGAAGCAAAAACCTGACTCCCTCCAGCTTTTCTATTGTAATAGGTGAATTACAATTTAGCTTTTGTAAACTGTTGAGGCTTAAAGGTGTATGCACAATAACAGCGAAGGGATCCAGCTAATTGCCACTAGATTGGGCTATAATACCTTGAATCAGCCTTACACTCGCACAGTGTTCTAGTCCCAAGCATTTACTTTTTAATTTGGTAAAGTTTTGCTTCTTAGGCTGTCCCCACAGTAATTTGACTCCCTCCATTATTGACTAAATTTGCTAGTTTACCCCTAGGATCCTATTAAAATTAACCCAAATTGGTGTAAAAATAAAAACAAAATAAAACAAATTAAAGTACAGCCAAATACACTGCTTACAGACAATCATACACACCAAAAGCCCAAGGTAACTCTCGGAGTCAGTGTTAGCCCCACTCCACTCCCCTCCCTGCCCCCAAATCCCACCCATCCCCACTAGTGCTAAATTTAAGCCAGACTTTGCCACTCCCTTGCCACTCCCCTCCTGCTAAATACCAATCAGCACCTCACACATCATGGAACAACCCTCCCCCCTTAACCCATTTCCTTCTCTCCCATTCTTCCACACCTTAGCACAGTCAGCCATCAAAATTTGGCCCACCCCCTAACAAAATGCAAACAAGCAAAAAAATACTAATTACCCTAATGCCTATACTGTTTCTATTTTACCATCTCACTGCCTACAAACACTTGGCCGTGGTATTCACTACCCAAATGGTCAGATACCCACGACTTCACATATAACAAACACTTTACCATCCCCAGCACACCGAATATACCACCCTCTATAAAATACCACCCCAGTACAGCCACAAAACATAATCCTAAAGACAAAGACTATATAAAACTTGTAAACAAACTCCTAAAGCTCGGAATATCCTGTTACTATAACCTTATAACACATGGAGACATTCATCCCAACCCTGGCCCACCCATACCCAATAACCTCCACTCCCCTACCACAACCCCCACAGTCAAGCTACCCATTTATACTCCCACTAGTTCCCTCCTAGCATTTCACTTAATATTAGAAGTTTTAACAATAAGATTCCCAACCTACACGCCCTCCTAGCAACCCACTCCCCAGACATTGTGTATCTTACGGAAACCTGGCTAAAACCCAGTACTACTGACAATGAGATACTACCTCCAGGATACAATATTCACCGGTTATACCATGCTACAATGAAAGGAGGTGGGATAGCACTCCTTTACAAAAATACTCTGTTAATAGAGACACCATTCAACCTCCCCAATTCAATAACGTGGAACTCCTCATAACCAAACTACAGATTAACCAGAACAAGCACTTGAACATCATCTGTGCAAACATTCTGCCAGGCAACAACCTAAATACCCTAGAAGATATCCTTTACTGGTTATCCACTACCTATCCCCAAGAAACCATAGTTCTTGGTGACTTTAACATCGACAAGCATCCCTGCTCCTCTGACCCCCCCCCCCACCCATATAAACTTATCTGGGTTTAAACAGACCATAACCTCTCCCACTAGGATAAACAAACCAACAGGGAAAGTATCCTAGACTGGATCCTAGTTAATAACCAACCCCAACTGTACACAGCTGGTACTCTTCCCTGATGACCTCAGCGACCGTTGTCTAACCTATATCATAAAACATAAGGCAGGAAACCCTCACCAGCCCAAATATAAAACAGTTAGAAAAAGGAAAAACTTTGGCGCTGCTATATTCCAAAACGAATTAAAAGCAGTTGACTGGTCAAAACTAAAAAAATCTAACATTAGAGGAGGCCATAGATCACTTTAACACTAAATTCCTGAGTATCCTTGATTCCCATGCTCCAGCACATATGATAAAAAACTAGATCCAGTACAGCACCATGGCTCACAAAAAGATACCAAAGCTAAAATCAAAACTAGAAACAGAGCCTGGGCCAGTTGGAGAACAACTAAAGCCCCACCTGACCATCTAAAATATCGTCAACTCAGGAATGATACAAAAAAAATCTATTTTACTGGATAAAAAAAGCTTCTACCAAAATCTCCCACAAAAACACCACAACAACCCTCAAAAGTTCTGGGCAGGCTTAAATCAACTACTTTGTCCAGGTCATTCCACCACCCCAACCCCGGCTAACTACACCCATAGTTCCCCAGAAACCATAGCTAGCACCTTTAATAACCTTTTCACTGAAACAATCCAATCCCTAGCAAATCAACTAACCCCCCCTCTAACTTAAACCACATGCCTAATCTACCCAATAATCACCCCGAATTTAGCTTCCAACCAATATCCACTAGTTTTATCAAAATACTTCTAAAAAGACTAAAACCTACCACCCTCGGTGCTGACCTCCTCCCTGCAGAGTACCTACAAATAGTTGCAGATGCCATTGCATGTCCCATATCTATCCTCATCAACAGAATCTTATCTGAAAATGCTATCCCTTCCCTCTGGAAAATATCTCACGGCATCCCACTCCATAAAGGTGGTAGCTCCTCAGACATATCTAACTACAGACACATTGCCATTCTTTCCCCACTAGCCAAAATAAAGGAGAAATGTGTACATAAGCAACTAATGCAATACCTTACACAGAATAACTTACTATCCAGCTCCCAGCATGGTTTCAGGCCACACCACAGCACCACCTCAGTCCTCCTTTCCTTTACTACTGCCATAAACCAAAACAAGAATGACAATAGGCTAACCTCTGCCCTCTTTCTTGACCTATCAAAAGCCTTTGACATGGTCAACCATGAACTTCTCATTCTTTCACTAAAATCTATTTCCCTCAACAAGCCTGCTTATCCAGTGATTCCAGTCCTACCTGACTGGTAGACAACAGGTGGTACTATGGTGGGGCAAACTCTCCAGCCAGCTACCTCTCACACTTGGTGTCCCTCAAGGCTCCATACTAGGTCCACTACTCTTCTCTATTTTTATCAATAACCTTCACACTTCTATCCCTAAAGCTACCTGTATTCAATATGCAGATGATTCCATTCTGATCTGCTCAGCCACCTCCCCATCTGAACTGCAAACCTTAACCCAAAATACATTTAACACTATCGAGAACTGGCTCACCAACCAACACTACTTCTGAACCCCAGTAAAACTAAACTTCTACTCTTCTCCCCCACAAGTAAATCTACCACACTTTCATTCTCTGTCACATCTAACAATGGTACCACTATTTCCCCAGATCATCACACCAAACTGCTAGGGGTTATCATAGACAATAATCTCAAATTTGACCTACAGGTCAACAAAACCATACAGACCATCAATAAGAAGCTTGGATCACTGTATAGAAACAAAAATTTTTTAACCCCACTGGCTAGGACTGCAATCGCCCGATCACACCTACTCTCTACTCTTTTATATGCCTTGCCTGTACTCTCAAACCTCAATAAATCCAAGCTACATAAGGTGTCCCATAGCTACAATCATATTGCCAGATTTGTCACTGACTCCACCTATAGAACCCACCACTGCCAAAACCTTAAACAACTAGAGTGGCTAGAACTGCCCAGCTTAATTCAGTTCAATCAACTCTTAATAGCGCACAAAATTTTGTATCACCCTGAGGATACCCCCTCACTTAAAAATATTATTAAGCCATATAGCAACCTGAGATCCCTATGGTCAGCCGATAAACTACTGGTCCAAACCCACAAAGCTAATAATTCTGCTGGTGAATCCCTGTTTGCCAACTTCATTGGCAAAACCTGGAATTCATTGCCAAACTATATAACCCTACAATCCTCCAAAAGTCTCTTCAAAAACAAAAAAAAACCTCAAACAGTATCTCAAAGTGAATTGGCTAAGCCCAAGTACTAACCCTGATTAAGTTATAAACTTAAAGCATATTCTGTAATTATCATAACTTGTAACTATGTCACCAAGCTCTGCTTCCAATCTGATGTCTCTTACTTTTGTGTCTGTCCATGAGAATTGCGAGTCCCTACTACAGAGCACTACTAAGCCATTGTATATAATCACTTTGTTTTTATAAGTTTTTGCTAACTTCTGTGTAATCTATGTAAGTTTGTCTATGTGGAGCTTTTCTCCCCGGGGCCTCTGCTGAAAATGGACATGTATCCAGTCAAGACTATCCCGGTAAACAAATGTAAAATAAAATTAAAATAAAATCAATAAATAAGCCCATAAAATAAAACAAAACATTTGTACCTCTCCTGAGCTTCAAGTATTCATACTCTGAAACAGCAGGTATCTGTACTCAGCATTAACGTAACTGTGCTACTGGTGACAATTTTTAAAACTAATTTGTACTGTTGATCGTTCACTTCCCTCATTATATTATGACCAAACTGTGTATTTTTCTGTCTGTACGTATGTGAATAAACGCATTTATATCCCTCTCTCTCTCTCTCTGTGTGTGTGTGTGTGTGTGTGTGTGTGTGTGTGTGTGTGTGTGTGTGTGTGTGTGTGTGTGTGTGTATTTATGGGATTTGTCTTTTCGAGCGAAACACTAATATCCACAGCTGTTTGTTTAACAGACAGATGGTAAATAGGTGTGGAAGATCAACAGTCCCCAGAGTAGGGAACTATGCCCTTACCCAGGGGATTGTGTGTTGTGCGGTCTTGAAATTAGCATATATAATTTACCCAGGGTGGGGTACGAGAGTATAGGGGGCTCCCCTGCAAAACAAGTCATTTTATTTTTACTTTGTAATCTCTGAGGTTAATCCTTTTTGCATGTGCAGTCAGCTACTGATGTCTGATGTTATGGCCATCTGATTTAAAGTACATCTGTGTGTGTGTGTATGTGTGTGTGTGTATATATATATATATATATATATATATATATATATATATATATATATATATGAATTTATATCATATTACTGAGTTTCAGAAACTCGTAATTCATATGGTTGAGACCATATATTCAAGTTTCCAAAAACCTAAATGTAAAAAAAAAATCTATATTTCTGCAGGAGAGTACAGCTCCCAATCACCTGCAAACTATATACAGTGAATTTAAAAAGTGTACACACACCTGTTAAAATGCCAGTTTTTTGTGATATAAAAAATGAGACCACAATAAATAATTTCAAAACTTTTCCCACCTTTAATGCGACCTATAACCTGTACAATTAAATTGAAAAAGAAATATGTTAGGGGAAAAATATAAAAAATAAAATCTGTACAATAAGCTTTGCTTAAGTGTGCACACTCAAACTAATACTTTGTTGAAGCACCTTTTGATTTAATTACAGCATTCAGTCTTCTTGGGTTGGAGTCCATCAGCATGGCACATCTTGACTTGGCAATATTTACCCACTCTTCCTTGCAAAAGCACTCCAAATCTGTCAGATTGGAAGGGCATCACTTGTGCATAAGTCCTCTTCAGGCCACCCCACAGAATTTCTATTGGATTAAGGTCTGGGCTCCGGCTGAGCCATTCCAAAACTTAAATTTTTTTCTGGTGAAGCCATTCTTTTGTTGATTTTGATGTATTCCTGGGGTCATTGTCCTGTTGAAAGGTGAAATTCCTCTTCATCTTCAGCTTTCTAGCAGATGCCTGAAGGTTTTGGGCCAAAAGTGACTGGTATTTGGAAGTGTTCATAATTCCCTCCACCTTGACTAAAGCCCCAGTTCCAGCTAAAGAAAAGCAACCCCAAAGCACGATACTGCCATCACCATGCTTCCTACTAGGACAACTGAACTTTATTTCGGGTTAATCAGAGTCTCTTTAATTTGATGGCAGGTGTATACCCAAGAAGACTGAATGCTGTAATTAAAGCAAAATGTGCTTCAACAAAGTATTAGTTTAAGGGTGTGCACACATACGCAACCAGCTTATTGTACATTTTTTATTTTTTTTTCCCCTACCAGATTTGTTTTTCAACTGAATTGTACAGGTCATATGTCACATTAAAGGTGGGAAAAATTTTGAAATAATTTATTGTGGTCTCATTTTTTTATATCGCAAAAACCTGGCATTTTAACAGGGGTGCGTACACTTTTTATATCCACTGTATACCGAATCTGAGATCACATTACAGTGGGGAAAAGGGTAAATTCCCCAGTCCCTGCTGTACCATGATCTACACAGAAATGTTTTAATGGGGAATTAACTATTTTCCCTACTGTAGTATGATCTTGGAGTTGGTGTATATAATTTGCAGGGGGTTGGGGAGTAAAAAACAGTTTTTTACATTCGAGTTTTATAAACTTGAAAATATGGTCCTAAGCATATGAATTTTGAGTTTCCAAAACTCGATAATATGACAAACCCATATGCCTATAGATGTGTGTATGTGTGTGTATATGTATGTATGTATACATAAATATATATATATGGTTCCCGTTTACAAGCTCGAATTGCTACATGATCGAAATGCAGTATCTCGAGACTATAAAGGCGAAAGACTGGAACCTCAAAAGACGAGAAGCGCGAAATTTAAAAGGTATAGAAGTGGCTGACGGCTATGCTAAACAAAGACAAGTATCTGTCATTGCCGAGTGTTAAATATTTTCATTAACATGCAGCCTGTAGATGGTAATTACACTGCCCCAGGTTCGATTGGTGAAATTTATGTGACTGTCTTATCGCAGAAAGGAGCTCCGGTGCTTTTGCTAGATGGCTATGTGTTACATAGAGAGAAGATCTACAAACAAAAGACTTACTGGTGCTGTAAATGGAAACGTGATGAAAAATGCAAAGGTAGGGCTGTGTCTATGAGTGTGCCCAATGGGGAACAGTTGTTGAAGTCAGTGAGGCATATGCATCCTGGAGACCCTGTTGAAGTTGAGCAGTACAGAGTATGCCATAGTTTAAAGGTGAAGGCGAGGAACTCCAGAGATACTCCTTGTTTGCTAGTGGACGATGTGTTGGCGTCAACTTCTACTGTGATTGCTCCCACTTTGCCTGCTCGTAAAGCACTAGTGCAGCAGGTTGGAAGGATGCGACGTAAGGTATCACAATGTTGTAGTAGTCGCATTGCAAACTTGCAAGATATAAATGTAAATGAGTTTGCAACTAAGTCTGGGGTATTTCTAACTAAGACTACAGTAGATGCTGTCACAGATACAGCAGTGGCGGTGTTTTCCACTAAGCAAAATTTACTTGATTTAAGTACTGCCACTATTTGGCTTGTTGATGGCACGTTCTTCTACAAAGGGATATTGTGCCGGCAGTTGTATAGTATCCATGGGCTGATTCAATACGGAGGGTTCCATAAGTGTGCCATTATTATATTGTATAATGAATAAGAAGTCACTTAAATCGTACAATTTCATGTGGAATTGTGTGTTGCACTTAATGGACGAACATGGATTGGAAATATCTGTGAAGTACGTGTTAAGTGACTATGAGATAGCAGCCAGAAGAAGTATACTGATAAATTTACAGGTTGCTACAGGTAAAGGATGTCTATTTCATTTCTCACAGAACATATGGAGAAAGGTTCAACAATCGGGTCTTGCACATCTGTATAATACAGACTTTTTGTTTCAGTTGCATGTGAAATGTTTGATCGCATTAGCATTTTTGCCTGACAGTGATGTAATCAGTGGTTTTGATGAAGTTAAAGCAGTGTTTCCTGCTGAAGGTATAGAACTGCTGCGATACTTTTGTGATTGGTATGTGCTCGGCAAGGTTCGTAAGTTCTGTACTAGGACTACTGTTTTTTCTCGGTTTCCACCACTGTTTCCAATTTCGTTCTGGAACGTGGATGAGTTAAATACATTGTTTTTGCCTCGTACACAGAATAGTGTAGAGGCATGGCACCATAGGCTAAAGAGTTTGCTGGGCCACAGACAGACCGACCTATCAGCACTCATGAAAGTGCTGGCTAGAGAGCAAGATAGGGTGGATGAGCTTAGGATTCGTATGAGCTGTGGTACGCCTCCTTCACCCAAGAAACGGAAGGTTTTACGTCGCCATGCTAAATTTGAGCATGTATTAAAGCATAGATCAAGTTATGCATGTTTAGAATTTTTGATGGCTATTGCCAGATTACTGAAGATTTGAGATGAGAAGAGGATAAGTCCTGTTGTCGGAGAAACTGATGAATATTTAATTTGGATTTCTGGCGTGCGGTTTAGCACAGAAGCCGATATTGTTAGCTGGCATGCTCCTATTTTGTTGTCTGTGCACTGAAGTTGTTATGTTGCACTGGTTCTTGTTTATTTAATATTTTAGGACGGAGAAGGAATAATTGTCTGGTTAATAAATTATTTTATTATTTTTTCAAGCTTTTTTGAGCTTTTCATATTGCGTAGCTGCTGTTTGGGATAGTTTTGGTGTTTTGCTTATTCGAGATTGTGCGGTTTCGGTCTTCTGGTTTTGGCTTTCCGCATTTCGAGTATGTCGCAATTCGAGCTTGTAAACGGGAACCATATACATATATATATATATATATATATATATATATATATATATATGGTTACCTACCAAAGCATCTACTCATAACATCAATACATCAAGCCCATGACATCTAAACTTCAAAACATCTAAAACTCATAACACTGAATATCAAAACATTAAAAACTACAAAGCAAATATAAATAACATCCCACATACTGTTTGCTACGTTTATGTAGGGGGGGTAATCCCCCCTGCACCCCCCAAGTGCGGGGCTCCACCCCCACACCCCCCATAAATTAAATATACCAACTCCAAGGTTGCACTACAGTTGGGGAACCTACTGTAGTGCGACCTTGGAGTTGGTATATTTAATTTACAGGGGGTGTGGTGGGTGCAGGGGGGCATAAACATAGTAAAAACTCTATGGGATGTTATTTATAGTTGCTTTGTAGTTTTCAATGTTTTGAGATTTGATGTCATGAGTTTTAGATGATTTGAAGTTTAGATGTTATGGTCTTGATGTTTTGAGTTTAGATATTATGAAGAGTAGACGTTTTGATAGGCAACTATATATATATATATATATATATATATATATATATATATATATGTGTGTGTGTGTGTGTGTGTGTAATTAATATCTCTCTCATATATATGTATGTGCGCGTGTGTGTGTATATACATATATGTATGTATATGTATAAAATATACATAGAGACAGTGTGTGTCAGCTTTGTAAACACACTGGAGGATAAAAATATATAGAGACTCAAAGTTACTTAATGGATGAAACAAAAATAGTACTGCAGGAATTCCATGTCAAAGGCTGATTCTGAGTTAATCAGGATTAGGGCTAGCAAGAAAACCCAAATGGCACCATGGGTGAATTGAAAGTTAGCAAAGAATGGGAAGAAAATGACCTAAAAGGTGAAATCTCCATAAAATAGAAGGGCAGTATTGAAGGGGAAGGACCAAACACACTGAATACTCATATTCTCTTGGGCTGCTATCCCTGAACCTGTCACTGCTCCAGTCTACAATAAATATTTTCTTTTAACAATGTGTCATACCAGCATGCCGAGGAGTACTTCTAACAAGAGTATAATAAACTACTGAAAGTATCTCAATTAATTCCTTAAAGAAAACATATGTTTTTATAAAGTAGATTTATATAAAGAAGAATATAATGTATTCCGTTTCTGAAGTAAGAACAGATTTGAAATAGGTAATCATTTATTTTTTTACAAAGAGTTCCCCCTTGAAAGCGGTCAAAGCTTATGTGATTTATCCAGTAGACTGGTCTTCCCTGAAAAGCGACCGGTGTGCATAATATTAAATCCCAAT